>NW_011336223.1:393676-398969 GCF_000735185.1 Notothenia coriiceps
GTTAGTGGCAGGGTGTGTGTGAGAGAGAATAAATAAGACAGCCCAATATTTTTAAAAATTGTTATTCTTTTTCCCCGCATATTTAGCATATTTCGCAACTTTCCGCATATTTTGCAACTTCCCGCAATTTCACCACATAAAATCACACAAAAACCTTGCATGTTTAATCGCATAATCAACGATTTTAGCCCGCGTTTTTCTGGAGGGTCTATCTTCTTTAACTTTAGTTCAAGATCCGCTAAAATCGTTGATTATGCGATTAAACATGCAAGGTTTTTGTGTGATTTTNGCCCTCGCCAGAGCGCTGCAGCAACACATGTCTGACTGTTGCTCATCTGCCTAAACCCCTATGCCCCCCGCCGAAACAACTAATTTTGCATGCAGCGTAGTCCGATCTGATCGCTCAAGGCGCCTTCTCAGCGCTCCTGGTGCTGTGTTCTGTGAGTTGTTTAGACTCTGTATCCCCACCGCGCTGCACGCTCACCGTGAGGGGACTGGGCTGCGCTCTCGCAGGTGTAGACTCCTCTTCGGTGGCTAGTGTGATCGCCGAGCTATAGCCTTCCTAACCATCCCCCTCTCGCCTGCCTTATTCGCTCTACGTTCGTAAGGGCAATGCCCCTGGTAGCACCATGCCCGCACACTTTGTGCCTTGGCCTGGCCCTGGTATTGCTCGTCCACCCGCGCACACGCCCGCCCCAGTGATCAGCAGGGTCGACGTCCTGTCGCACTTCGTTCAGCTTTTCCATCTTCCTCACCCCTCCCTCCCCCAGACTTTGAGCTGCGTCGCCGCCATGCTAAAAAGACGAACCCATCGCTACCATGGAACACCAACAACACTGGTGTAGCCTGTATTAAAGTCAAGTGGAAACAGCTTGGTGAGTAAATCTATTTTGCAGAAATCGGAGAGAAATCGCCGGAGGTCTCCGCTGAACAAATCGGTGAGGGGTTTGTCAAGTATGGACTGACACACACACACACACACACACACATGGTTGTCACCATTGTCCATAGCCCCAACAAAGGATATTTCTCCTACCAGCCCACTGAGTAAAGATAACATGATAAATCTATTAAAACTGGTGTGGCTTATATGGGCGATAAGTCTATATTAGTACAAACATGCATAGGACGTTTCAATGTTTGTGGTATGTAGATTGTGTCTCAGTGGAACTCGCTGTTGGACATATCATGATTTCTCATGATCAAATCACCCCGTCACATGTACTGTCAGAGCATTAAGACATACAGTAGCTTGTCTAGGACGTACAATCACAATGTAACATTTTACTTTGATTAGGTTTCGTGTCATTTCACTATCTTACATTTTGTATAGATATGAAAATTGAACTTATATTTTGTATTTCTTGGTTATGCTTCTGCAACACAGATCTTTCCAATATTGATCTATATCAGTTAATATCTTATCTTAATTAATATAAGATATATACACTATTATCCAATTAGTGGTCGTAGCAGCCTGCACTTATTTTCAATATGGATTAATTCTACCATTTATTTCTTTAGTTCTAAAAATTTTTCATCTGATATATAAAATGTCAAAATAGTGAAAATGTTCTCAAGACTTATCAAAGTGCAAGGTTATCATTTAGATGCTTTTGTTTTAGCCTATGTACTGTATGTCTTAATGCTCTTATATGTGACGGGGTGACTTCCATGAAACTAATATTTTATATCTTCCCAACAGACGAGCTGACAGGAAACCTAACACTCTAACAACCACAACATTGCAACATCCTCCACTGAATGCGTACGTTTAGCTGCCTTTGGCTTCTTCCACTGACAGGGGGTGTCAGTGCAGCTGAAATTGTGGATGGCAAAGATGGCTAATGCAGCCGCATGACTGCATTTCCATTCCCCACATGGGCATTCACATTTTGTGGAGAGAATTCCCTCTTCTCCTGTAGATACCTGTGGTGGTGGGATTATTTTATTATTTAAAATATATTTACATTTGTAATACCTTCCCAATTATCCCTTTAATTGTTTATCGCCTACTGTATGTCTATTTCATGGATATTTCTGTGTTTTCTGGTGTGTAATATTTGTAATCTTGGGGCCTCTTCTCTTTAACGTCTACATGCCACCACTGGCTCAGATAATGAAGAACAACAAAATAAGTTACCATAGCTATGCAGATGACACACACATTTACGTAACCATTTCACCAGGAGACTATGCTCCAATTCAAACACTGAGTAAGTGCATTAAACAAATCAATGACTGGATGTGTCAGAACTTTCTCCAATTAAAACTGAGGTAATGCTTTTTGGAGCCAAGGCAGAACGTATAAAAGTTAGTGCTGGGCTTCACTCTGCAATGTTCAAAACAACAGATAATAATAGATTTAATTTGTTAGTGCTTTTACAGGTGCTCAAAGACGCTTTACAGATATAGTGAAGAGAAAATAAAAGAAAGGAACAACAAATAAATATATAGTTAAAGTTAAAGTCAAATAATACAAAAACAATCACGCATTAAAAGCCAGATTGAAGAGGTGAGTTTTTGTGAGTTTTTTGAAGGTGGTGAGGTCGGTGCAGTCTCTGATGGGTTGTGGGAGTGAGTTCCAGAGGGAGGGGGCAGCGACGGAGAAGGCTCTGTCCCCCCAGGTCCGGTGATTGGTGCGGGTGGGGATGGATAGGAGGTTGGCTTCTGATGAGCGGAGGCAGCGGGATGGGGTGTGGTGGTGCAACAGGTCTGTGAGGTAGGGGGGGCCTGGTTGTTGAGGGCTTTGTAAGTAATGAGGAGGACTTTGAAGTTGATTCTTGGACGGACGGGGAGCCAGTGGAGGCTCTGGAGGACGGGAGTGATGTGGTCTCGGGAGCGGGTGTGGGTGAGGAGGCGGGCAGCAGAGTTCTGGATATGTTGGAGTTTATATGTATGTAGAACTTGTTATCTGATTTATTCTTGACATGACATGATGATAAGATCCAGTAGCCACATTATTTAGCTTGTTTTTTTGGTTTTTATTTCTCACTTGCACTTGTGGAGCAAGTACAGTTATCCAATCAGAGTAGGTCACAGCAGCAGAAATGAAGCAAAGTAACAAGTGAACAGGTGGTACAAGCTGGAGGTGTCTGACTGTCCTACTTCTACCTTATTTTTTTGAAAATCACAACACAAATTCTCCTTTTTCACAAGCCTCATCTTGTAATTGAATAACTGGCACACACAACAAATAGAATAAAGCTGGAGCACTAATTAGTAGCACAACTGGAGTTAATTAAATATTAAACATCGCTTCACACTGTAACCCCATTCTGTAAGTGGGTAGTCTGTAAACTCGTTTTTCCAGACTCCAACCAAGATGTCCATGTGTAGAGTTAGAAATGAGTAAAAAGAGCATTCCCCATGCTTTTGTGTTCGCCCATAACATTTCATTGGCTAAGTGCATCACTTACTATAGCAAAAGTGCAGACGTTGACGAACCATTTCACCGTGTGTTCTCTCCTTTTAGATACTAGATAAGCCAAACATATTGTGAAGGAAAGCATTTACATACATACACGCATACGCAAACATCACACTTCATCACTCATGTGAGATAGCATCTGGGTTACTCAATGTACATGATTGTATTGATCCTCACTGTTGCTATGGAAACACAGTTATGATTGACAGTGGGAAATTAAGCCCGATGCTAACAGAATAGGGTGATGTTGGCAATTGCATGAGATCAGCTTTTTTAGCCACAATGAAAAAACTCTGATAGCATCCAACGAACATTGACTGTGACAGTTGGAATTGGAGCGCATCCATATCATTTCTATTACCAGCGTGACTCTGGGAGCCGGGCCATTGTCGGTCCGAATGTAAATGTATTTACTGACTCCACTTTTTGCTGCGGGCTGCATATGATGCTGTCAGTTTGGATTGTGTCACCTATGAGTTATATATGTACCAACTGAACAGGCATGTCAAAACAAAGAGAGGCAGATTTATGCGCATGAAAATGTTACAGCAAATGTGCACTGCACCTGTCATGCTATGTGTCCTCATAATCTGTGTATAATTAGTGCCTGATTTACTAGCTAGCTCATTACGCAATCAGAAAAAGACCTTATGCCTCTGAGTGTATTCTGAGAGTTAGCAAGAGCACTGAAGACCTCTGAAAGCTGATCTGCGGTGATGCTGAAGAACAAATAGTCATTAATAAAGTAATCACATTCTAAATCATGAACATGATTACGAATTAAATCATTATAATAATATTCATTTGCAGAGAGGCTTGTTTCACTAATGTTGTGGGAGTGCAGTGTCATGTAGTTTGGTTTTAAAGGGTGTCGCTTAAAAAGGTGGAGGGTAATGAAAGCTAAATAAGGCCAAGCCCTGCCTAAAATATTGTTCCCTTTGTTATTGAACAGCAAATAGACTGGCAGTAGATGCTAGGATTTACAGATGTTACTTAAGTGTTTCAGATGTACAGTACTTTATCATAACATGTTGTAACATAACCCAGTCTCACGGCATTTCGTGTTATCGTCACGAAATTAATTTAATCTATTGATTCATGTCACACAGAACGATTTGAAAAGCAATGTATTTCTATTGGTAGTATGTTTCGTGTCTGCACCACGTATTTTTGTCCGGTCGGGTCTTGGAAGACCAGAAGCTGTGTGGTTCATAAAAACATTTTCTTACTAAATATCTTACCCTATCCCTTTTATTTTAAATTGCATAATGTCAGAGTTTTTTTGCTGTCCGCGAGGAAAAGAAATGGGGCTCAGAGCCTCCGAATACTGAAATCTGTATTTATTGTCATCTTGTTTTCCTTCTAATTTGTTATTGTTTGGTGCAGGCACGAAACATAGGCTACTAGGCTACCAATAGAACAACAACAATAGTTGATTCTAAAATCGTTCTGTGTCAGAATAGTGAAATCTGTATTTTTTAAATCTGTTTTTCCTTCTAATTTGTTATTATTTACATTGCTTTTAAAATCGTTCTGTGTGACTTGAAGATAATGGCGTAATCGTGTTGGTGAACACGAATCAATAGATTAGTTTCGTGACTATAACACAAAATGCCGTGAGACTGTGTTGAACATAAGGCTTCGGTTTCATAGTTGAAGAATACATGATATGATTAGAGCAATCATAAGAAAATAGCAGAGGTGGAAGAAGTACTCGGATCTTGTACTAAAGAAGAAGTACCAGAGTGAAGGAATACTCTACAAGTAAAAGTCCTGCAATCAAAATGTTACTTACTGTAAGTAAAAGTACAAAAGTAACATCATCAAAATATACTTAAAGTACCAAAAGTACTTATCATGCAG
>NW_011336223.1:399014-410145 GCF_000735185.1 Notothenia coriiceps
ACCTGCTGCACACCACACCCCTTCCCGCTGCCTCCGCTCATCAGAAGCCAACCTCCTATCCATCCCCACCCGCACCAATCACAGGACCTGGGGGGGACAGAGCCTTCTCCGTCGCTGCCCCCTCCCTCTGGAACTCACTCCCACAACCCATCAGAGACTGCACCGACCTCACCACCTTCAAAAAACTCACACAAACTCACCTCTTCAATCTGGCTTTTCATGTGTGATTGTTTTTGTATTATTTGACTTTAACTTTAACTATATATTTATTTGTTGTTCCTTTCTTCTCTTTTCTTTTCTCTTCACTATATCTGTAAAGCGTCTTTGAGCACCTGTAAAAGTGCTAACAAATTAAATCTATTATTATTATTAAATAATAAATCTCCTTCTTTGGTATTTATTGGTATTTTTCCATAACAAATCAGTAAAAAGTCAAATCTAATGTGCATTGCCTATCTGTATGTGCATCTTTTCTTTTAGACATATTTTGTATTTTGTGCAGCGTCCCTACAGGAGATGATTTACAGGCTGCCGTCAAAAGCATGTCATAGAAGGAGATTAGAGTCCTCTCCAGCCCCACCATCAATACTCTGAATGGGGGCCAAAGTGCCCTTCCTGCTGATAAACAGGGGGACACCAGCCTGGAATTGATTGCCAAAGTGCCACATCAGTCATAAAGCTAACCATAAGGTGATTGTACAGGACACTGGGGGAGGATGGGATTTCTTTTTGTTTTGCCTTGGAGTCAAAACAGCCATGTATTTATCAATTCATGCATTTTTTAAATGCCCACATGCTGGTTTAAGCATCGCCCTGCTTCTCATTCGGTGAGGAGCATATATTCACACCCAGGAGCTCTCCAGTATAATTAGTTTGTCTTCTGTTGGCGACTGAGCAGCTGCACTGGAGCAGGTGGTGGGTAAGTGCTGCTTCAAAGCACACTCAAAGGGTCCTTTTTTAACCAATCCATACATTACCAACTCCATTTAAAGGCCCCCTATCATACTGTTTTTCATCAATATATTATAGGTCTCAGATACAGAGCCTGTCTCTGATTGGCTGAAACACCAAACAGATCATTGCAGCATTACCCATAATCCCCTCTGTTTCAGCCCTGTTTCCAAAGTGTTGATTCTCTGTCTGTTACTTTAGATGAAAATAAGGAGCCCCTCCCCACGCCCCTCTGAGAGAGATTTGGTTACAAAGAACTCAATGGTGCTCTCGGAGGAGATTCAGGTGATAAGGGGGGGGGTTACCTTGGTTGGTGATCGGCTAATGGTTACACAAGACAAAACATCGTTATGACATCATAAAGTGGCCAAAATCTGATCAGCTCATTTTCAGACAGGAAATATATAATGAATAAAAATATAAAAATATAGAAATGGATCAGGACAAAAAGAGAGAGAATCTTTGTTCCTGAAACTTTCAGAGTCTCTTTACACAGAGGGGACACATGTTGATGTAGAAGAGACATGAAGAAGAGGGGACACATGTTGATGTACTGTAGAAGAGACAATGAAGAAGAGGGGACACCATGTTGATGTAGAAGAGACATGAAGAAGAGGGGACACATGTTGATGTAGAAGAGACATGAAGAAGAGGGGACACATGTTGATGTAGAAGAGACATGAAGAAGAGGGGACACATGTTGATGTAGAAGAGACATGAAGAAGAGGGGACACATGTTGATGTAGAAGAGACACGGAGAAGTGGATTTTGCATAATAGGTGACCTTTAAAGGAATGTCCTAGAACTCAGAATAGTGTTTCCCACAGTTTGACTGGATGTGTGACAGGCGCTCTCTCCTTCTGACCCCCAGCACATAGACAAAAGTGGTGAAGCACAAAGACCTGCAGCAGCAGCTGGTGGACGCCAAGCTGCAGCAGGCCCAGGAGCTGCTGAANTTGTGAGTCATGCTCTTTAAATTTGAGTCAGGTGTTATGCATGTCCCATATTCCTAATATATAATCAGATCCACACACACACACACACACACACACACACACACACACACACACACACACACACACACGCAGGCCTACTGTGCTTCCTGCCTCCCTCATGTTAACCCTGGGGGTTTCACTATGTGGAGCACCAAATGAGATCACGTCTCATGTCGAGGGGATAAGCCTCAGAAAGCAGAGCAAGACAATCTATTGCAAGGGAGTGTCCCACAATGATGTGTGCAGGACTGTGTAGGGATTAGAACATGTGTCATGTTGTACACAATGGCTGGAGCTGTAATATGTGCGGGTGGTACGTAAAGAGTTAAGGGCAAAGATTTTTGGCGATATTTTAGGTAATGGTATCTCTGTTACAAGAGCCCTTTAATGGATAACAACATTGAACAACAATTTGATACTTTTCCGATGTGTTAAGCCAAAACAAAACATGATGACACAAATTGGTCTTTTGAGCGCATTCAGGGACAAATGTGTTTTTAATGAAATTGGTGAGGGTGGCTTCATTGATCGACGCAATTCATCTGTCATTCACACCTGTTTTCTAGCTTTCTACTCATGACCAGATTAGCCGCATTTTGATGCAGCGTTGTCTCCATCTGTTTTATCAATCTGTCAAACACATTGACAACCAAATATTCTTTTTTGCTCTGTGTCTGCCTGTGAGCGGAAACAGGTAATGTAGCAGGTGCATAAGTTCATGAGATCTACATGATAATGGGCCATTTCCAACATGCTTTAGGCGGCACCATTTTCTGTAATAAGTGGATTAAAAAAAAAGAGGATGGAACTGGTTCTCTCCTGTCACCTCTCGGGAGCGTGAACCGGAATAGCCTGGAATGAGAAAGAGAGAGAGAGAGATTTAATTTGTTGTTTCATGGAATATTGATGGGAATTGAGGGACTGTCCAACTAAGGAGAGATGGGATGACATACGTATGACTCGTAGTAGATAACAAAACGTTTAATATGAATTGAATGAAGCTCTTACTAGTTTGGAACGTAGACAACAATATTGTGTGTGTGTGTGTGTGTGTGTGTGTGTGTGTGTGTGTGTGTGTGTGTGTGTGTGTGTGTGTGTGTGTGTGTGTGTGTGTGAGAGAAACATCAGCATTAACTAAACTACAATTATAAGTACAGCTACTGTTACACAGATAAAGGCTGCCACTAGTATACACTTACTACTAATTATATACACTGCTGGTAAACCTATTACTTCACTGTACTGTTTGCTAACAAACACATCAATTACTTGAGGTCAAGGACATACAACTTAACTGCCAGCTGCTCTAAACAAGCTTTCAAACTATAATATGAATGAGGGTTTGGCCTATAGCAATGGATTAAATGTCTCCCATCATGAGTCTTCACATTAGGTGAACCTTTTGAACAATTATAGTCAGCTTTCCATCAGTGTGTTGGTTAAAAAAACATCCTCATAGCATTCAATGTCTGTACAAGTTCCCCTGAGCCTATAAACATACTCTTGAGGACATGCATGACTTTGAGTTCATACGTTTACACACGCACATGTATGTTTGAGAACCATGTGTGCATTTTAGATTCCGTGTGTGTAATGTGGGTGTAATTGTGTGTCTACCCAGCTACTGAGCCGGCAAGAGGACAATGTCTGCCATGATGCAACAGGCAGCTAATCCTCTCCTTATGTAAACGCTTGACTGCTATTCAGATGACATGCAGATGGGATAGAGAGCTTACGTTTGGCAGGATGGTGAAATAACAAGGATTGTCTGTGGCAATGTGTTGTCAGAATTTGGGTGATTGTTGCTGCACTTTGTGTTTAAAAAAATATATCCTCCCCTGAGGACTGAGGAGGATTGGCAGGTGCGTGCATGTAGGTATCGGCGCAAGCTAGATGACCTCATAGCATTACCAACTGGGGGACCAAGGGGGGATGACTAATGCTAAAAGGGGAGCTGTTGGGGCAATGCAGTGTGTGAAATATGAACACGATGAGAAAGAATACTAGCTGACGAAAAAAAGAGTGGAACAAGCCCCGAAGAAAATTGAGATTAGTTTTTGGACGCCTGCAGGTTCCGTAAATGGGGTCCATCCTGAGAAAATGAAATGTTAAATGAATTTGGTGTGATCTGAATTAATTTAGCATTTATTTTGATTCATGATTCAACTGTGTTTATGTATTCATTCTTCAGTACAAAAGTGCCATTAATATCATATATGTAAAACACTGCAATACAAATAACAAAGATAGGAGGTAATAGACATATTTCTTTCTTTTTTATTCCCTTTCTAGATTCTCCACTATTCCAAGGTTCCATCCACTTGCGTGAGTCACAGCTGAAGCTGAAGGAGAGACTATGAAGACAAGCTGTGTCACCCCACATTGCAGCCCAACCAGATATGACATAACATGGATCCCCTGCTAATCACCAAGATGACCATACAGCTGTGACCGGCATTGTGAAGCCTTCACCCCTTTTTTCAGCAACCGGCCCAGACCCTTTTCATTTTTGGAAATCCTTTCCGAGCAACCATTGTTGCTTCCCTTTCTCCAACAAAACAACCTCCTTTCCTGCCTGCCCCAACATTTTCTCCTATATATTCTAGCTTCCCATCTTTGATTTCTGTTCACCGGCATCATGCAGGGTGCTTTTACCACCTCCACTCTTCTTTTTCTTATTGTCCCCTCCCTCCTACTCTTCTCCCACTTTCCCCACATGGTCAATGGAGACTGCTGGCTCATTGAGGGGGACAAAGGCTATGTGTGGCTTGCTATCTGCAGTCAGAACCAGCCGCCGTACGAGACAATCCCCCAGCACATCAACAACACTGTCCATGACTTGAGATTGAATGAGAACAAGTTGAAAGCTGTGCTCTTCACCTCTATGTTTCGCTTCACCAACCTGACTGACCTCAACCTCACCAAGAATGAAATCAGCCATATCGAGGATGGAGCCTTTGCAGGACAAGCCAACCTACAGGTGAATGAGGAATGAATGATAAAAGCTTTGAGCTGAACACTATAAATGCACACAATGCATTACACCTTAGATTGAGTCTAGGACTTTCACTTTACGACAGCTAACAGCTTGAGCTTGATTCGATTCATTGTAAATAATTACTTCCATAACTACATTTCAGTGAATTGTTCTCGTTAATTATGAAACTGAGTTAATTGTAATGATATTTTAGCTGAACGCATGAAAATGCATAAGAGGGAGACCAAGATTATTGAGTAGTATTATGAGTGATGGTAATAAAATGTTCCTCAATAACTTGAGTTGCCGACATAATTAAACTAACCACTCAGACATAGGGTTGAGTGTACTAATGTTTTATACTTATAAGTTCTCCAGATCTCCTAGTTAAAGTACACAACCTCAATGATTGGCACAACAACTTAACAAATTACTTGCTTAAATAGTCAACTGGACACAGTTAGACAATCAAATGGGTTGTCAACGTAAGCCCATTTCCCCATACGTGCTTATGTTGAAGGAATGTCAAAAATCTAAAAAAGAAATTAAATTATCAAATGCTCCTTTGTGTTTTTTTCTCAGGTTCTCCAGCTCGGTTACAACAAGATTACCAACTTAACTGAGGGTATGATGAGAGGACTCGGACGGATGCAATGCCTCTTCCTCCAGCACAACCTCATTGAAGTTATTGACAGCAATGCCTTCTGGGAGTGCCCTAGCCTCAGCAGCATTGACCTGTCTTCCAACCGACTTGGCCGCATTGACCCATCTACGTTCAAGGTTCTCAATCGGCTCATGGTGTGTGAACTGGCAGCAAACCCATTCCACTGCGGCTGTGAGCTCTACAGCTTCCTCACCTGGTTGGAGTCCTTCAACAATGTAACACACACCTACGACCGCCTCCAGTGTGAGACGCCCCGGGAAATGTTTGGCTACCCTTTACTCATCGCCGCTGGCCATGCTGGTCGAAATGCTAAAAACATCTTGTACCATCACTGCAGAGATGGAGTGATGATTCCAGGGATGACTTCACTCCCACCAGATCTAGATGGTCCTTCTGGGATCGGACCAGAGATGTTTGGGGCTATTGGGCCAAACCATCAGCCCACCCCCTCTTCCAGTGAAAACAGTCCCAGTATCAAGCTTCATCATGTCTCTTTGTCGTCAGCCTCTCTCCTTGTACAGATTCCAAGGCCCTACAGCAAAATGTATATTCTTACACAATACAACCACACATATGTGTCTGACGTTATGAATTTGAAGAACAAGAAGGAGAAGATTACCCTCGACAAGCTCAAGCCACACACCAATTATACCTTCTGTGTAGCATCCATACGGAACTCTCAACGTTACAACCACACCTGCCTCCAGTTTGCCACTCGGGCTCAAAATCAAGATGACCTGCTCCCCACGCCTTCCACCACTACTCACTACATCATGACCATTGTGGGCTGCCTTTTTGGCATGCTCATTATTTTAGGCTTAGTCTACTATTGTCTTCGTAAGAAACGGAGGCATGACGACAAGAGGAAGTCCATCTGTGTCAAGAAAACTATACTAGAAATGCGCTATGGACCAGAAGTGGCAGCAGCAGTGGCCAACGATCCAATGGCAGTCCACAAGCTTCAGGAGCAGTCCAGAGAACATCACCAGTATCAGCACCACCATGGAGGCAAACTTCCCATGTCCCAATCCTCTAGCTCGGGAATGCTCCACTCAGCAAACACCAGTTCCTCCAGGCTTTCCTCCATCCCACAAGTGGAAAAGATGGCTACTGCCTTTTCAGAGGCCCTTGCTACAAGTAAAGGAAACTATATGGATGTCCGAACTGGTGGGGCCGGGATGGAGCGATTGGGAGATGGTGGTCATGTAGGGATGGACATGAGGGACGATGATGGAACTGATATAGGAGATGACTCAGATGATGACGGACGTGGCTCTGCATCTGAGATTTCCACTATTGCCATGGAGGTGGACAAGGTTAACCAGATCATAAACAACTGCATCGATGCACTGAAGCTGGATGCGGCAGCAGTCGCTGCTTCAGGGGTCTCTAATAACCCTACAGCCTGCTCCAATCCCACCTCCCCTCCCCCCACCAGCACATCCTCTCTGACTCGTGGCCTAATCCCACTCTCCCAAGGGTTGTCAGATTCGTGCCAAGTCAGTGCTCCCACCAAAATACCCCCTCCCCCTCCACTCCCTGCCTTGAATGCCCCTCTCTGTGAGCGCCCAGGGATCAGTGGTGGTGGCTTCGTCGTCAGTCCCCCCTACAGGCCTCCTCCACCAGCCTCTGCTGTACGTCCCATCCAGCGGCAAATGAGTGCAGATGCAGCCGTGATTATAGCAAATTCTGTCAAGAAACAGTCCAGCACCACCTCTTGTGGGTCCATGGGTCGGGACAGGGAACGTGGAGGAGCCAGGGTGTATAGCCTGGAAGTTTCTGAGCCTCGGAGCCCAGATGGCTGTAAACAGCCGCAGTACCAAGACAGAGCCAGTCCCGTGGGCTGTGGGGAGCCCCTTGAACGGCTGCCCTTAGTGGGGAGTGGGAGCTGCGGTGGAGGTGGTGGTGGTGGTTGTGACAGTGGTGGTGTTGGTGGTGCCCAACATCAGGACAACCAGAAGCAAAACCATTACCATCAACAACAGAAAATACACCAACAGCAGCAGCAGCAGCAGCAGCAGCAGCAGCAGCTGGAGGTGCAGCAGGACTACCACTGCTCGGAGCACCGCCACTCCGTCCCAGCTCTGTATTATGAAGGCTCCCACCAAGGCTCCCCAGCCCAGAGGGTTTCCTTCCTCAAGCCCCTGACGCGCTCCCGCAGGGATGCAGCATCTTACTCCCAGCTTTCGCCTGCCCGCCACCATTCCAGTTATTCCGGCTACTCCTCCAGCCCAGAGTACTCCTCAGAGAGCTCACTGCGGATTTGGGAGCGTTTTCGTCCTTACCGGAAAGGCCAGCGCGATGAGGCCTGTTACGTGACGGCCGGAAACGCCCTTAGAAAAAAGGTGCAGTTCGCTAAAGGCGAGGACCTGCATGACATCCTTGATTACTGGAAAGGGGTGTCCGCACAGCAGAAGTTGTGACTTTGGGACCAGAGATAGGCATTGTGGGAAAAAATGCTTTGGATAATTTCCTTTCATGCCTGTGGGCTAGAGAAAGGATACGAGGATATTGTAGAGAACATTGAGGACAAAACGTCGCCTTTGTTATGTTTTTTGGCATGCTAGGTGTATAGAATATTGTGCTCAAGCAAGGACTGTGAAACTGTGCCTGGGATTCGAGAATCATTATGGTGTTTTATTTGACACTTTGTTGTAGCACTATTTCTGGATCATTCTCATGAAGTGTTTGTGGGTTTTATTTATAGCACAGAAAGTATTTCCAACTGTGTAAAACTGTACTTTTCAGTGATCAGACGGACCGTCTTTATCAGTGCCACATTTCCATCTATGGATAATGACAGAAGGTAAATGCTGATATCCTTCATTATAAGCTGTTGTGATCCAAGATGTTGTTTCCTATTTGGTTTTGGGTGCTGTGTCAATTTACCCGTGGATATGTTTAGACTTCGAGGCAAAGGGAGACTATGGACGGTGGGATCTGTGCTCTGTTGTCAAGTGACAGCATGACGTTTAGTGAACACAGTTTTCAAATGCAGACCCTGTCTCTTTTCATGCGGATGAGGTATTTGCATGTCAATAGCGTCTGTCACACAGAAAGAAATGAAAAAAGGGAAAGAAATCAACAACATGAAGAGCGAGAAAGCAGTCGAGAGGGCTTTAAGGTCCTGCATCATAAAGAAAACAAGAGGGAGAAAGAGATTAAAGTGGTACCTTCGCCTAAAATAATACTTTAATTTCACTCTGAAGTGTTCATCTTTCCAACACGCATGGTTCAATGAGTGGTGTAAAGAATGTTGTCCCGCAAATGTCCTGATTTGTTCTACGCAGCATTTGCCCATGTAATAATATAGAGCGTGATTTGAAGAACAGAAAGCAAAATCATTTTTATTTATGAATATATTTAAATGCTACTTACCTGTACAATAGAAAGATTTAACCATGTGACAGATGAGCTCACACAATCCCCATAGGAAACATGTAATATACGTGACAATGGAACAGGAGAAATTGAAAGCGAGGGTTTAAGAGAACAAAAGAAGGAAAAGCAAGGATATAAATATTTTTTTTTTTCCTGCAGCCACTGTGAATGTAAGTAGATTACAAGCAGGTTAGGGGGGAAATCTATTTGCACCATTCAATGTAAGCACTGGAGTACATTCCAAATCCTTTTGCCTAACATTAAAAACGGGATGAGGCACAGAGGGAAAGGACACTTCTAATTACTGCCAACATGTCTGTTCTTTTCTCGAAATCAATGCTATTGTTGTCTATTGATAACTTAATCAGCCAACATGTGACAGGCATGCTCGCTCGCACTTTACGCCTCCTGATTGTGTGTGTGTGTGTGTGTGTGTGTGTGTGTGTGTGTGTGTGTACACGCCTCTCCTGTCATCAGTGCCTCTATGGGGTCAGAACAGTCTCATAATACACACATGCACACAAAAGGAGTCACACTTGTATTTCCGGATCCACACTTGTGTTTTTCAATGCACACACAAATGTGTTCCATTTCATATACATGTAAATAAAATCCAATGACTGAAAAAAGTTTTACATATGTATTTTTGATCCTCACATATTTGTTTTCCGTTTAAATCCCCTGAACCTGCAAACACAAACCGCTTTCTGTACATGGATCGCTGTGCATTCGTGTGTGGGTTTTTGGAGACTCCCCTGACGGTCAGCCGATTCGTACTTGTAATTTTTTCTATCTATAGCCAATCAGATGTCTCCTTTATTCTAAGCCAATCACATGAGCGCCCCCCCACGAGGGTATGATGTCTTGCCTCACATTAAAGGTCCCATGTCATGGCCATTTCTACTGATCATAATTCCGTTGTTGAGGTCTACTAAAATAGATTTATATTGTGCAATTTTCCAAAATCGCATTGGTTTCTCATACAGCATCTCTGTATAGTGTGTGTATTCACTCTCTGTCCTAAACGGCTTGTTGGAGCTTCTGCACGAAATGTCCTTGCATACCAGAACCCTATTTTTTTTCTCCCTGTGAGTATGATAGAAATGTGTTGAGTTATGAAAACGCCCAGTAGAGATGGGTGTCAGCCATCACTAACACAAAGGTATATTTTTGTCGTTTTCATAACTCAACACATTTCTATCATACTCACAGGGAGAAAAAAAANCATTACATACCACCCTTCACATTTTTGCATACTCAGTCCTGTTCAACCTGGATTTTTTTCCGATGATTCAAGTGCACGCTAAAAAAAAAAGATCAACAAATTTAAAAAAGAAGAAAAGCATTGTTGATACGTGTCGAACAGACTCTCATCCGATTACCTTTGCCTGTAAAGAAGGGCAATTTCTTACTGTTACAATCTGATAAAACACAACAGGAAGTGTCTCATGCTGAACCATCGGAACCATGGGAGCAGGGAAGGTAGTGGGAGATGGATCAACAGAAAAG
This sequence comes from Notothenia coriiceps, assembly GCF_000735185.1. NCBI lineage: Eukaryota > Metazoa > Chordata > Actinopteri > Perciformes > Nototheniidae > Notothenia > Notothenia coriiceps. The sequence goes on from NW_011336223.1 coordinate 409,492, forward strand.
GAGTGAGATAAACGATGTTGAATAAAGCCCTGAACAAAAATGTGGTGCAAGGACCTCTGATTCAGTTTTTCACATTTTTCGGGTATGATCTCAGATTGTGTATGTCAGCAGTTGAAGCAAAAAATCCAAAGGCTACACAGCACTTTGGGAAAGCAGGATGCCTTTTGCCAGAATGCCTGGAAATAACACTATCATTAGGAAAATCACAAGCACATGGTTTTATAGAAAAGGCCAGATGGGTGGATAACACTATACAAGAATGGAGATTACCGTAGATTATGGCTGTGTTAGCAAGAGGCACTGCACTACTGTGGTATGTATGTCTGAGCATTAATGGACAATTATATTAACATTGTTGAGATTTATACATTTGTCCATGCCTTTTAATATTCTAGTATTGTTTAGACTCTAACAACCAGCCAATAGGCAATATATGACAACTATTAATTTAGGTAAATTTGGGCACATACAATATATTCTGACAAGGCATGCCAATACCCACTTACACTAACCACTGTGTACCACACAGCCACACACACACACACACACACACACATCAGGAGGCGTAAAGTGCGAGCGAGCATGCCTGTCACATGTTGGCTGATTAAGTTATCAATAGACAACAATAGCATTGATTTCGAGAAAAGAACAGAC
>NW_011336223.1:410171-419743 GCF_000735185.1 Notothenia coriiceps
CCCCCCCATATTGATCTGTGTTTTTCTCCCTCTCTCTTTGTTTTCATGAATCTATCTCTGTCTCCTTTTCCTTGTCTTATAAAGATGTGTGCATACCGTCAGGGTCAGAGGTCATCGCCCCTTGGAGTCAGTGTTCTGATGTGAGTGTTTACAATTGATGGATTCAAGAGCCTCATGGTCACCTTTTAAAAAATCGCATTTCTGGGATGGACCACCTTATCCGCCTTCTTTTTATGGTAAAGCACCATGTGATGAACAGACAGTCTTGGAAATGTCTCCCACTCGTCTCCAATTAACCTGCGATAAGAACGTTTCCAAAGGAGCTTGTTTTTACTGTGATTGACTCAGACAAATCAGAAGAAAAGGATTTTCTTTTTGGAGTTCTCAATCCCACTGAAGAAAATTGGTTCCCAGATCCTCAACTGCCATAATACGTTTACAGACATGGACACTGAGGATAAGCGTTCCAGCCAATTTAGAAATGTTCAGTAATATCAGGATTGCTCATTACAGCTGCCATTAATGTTCATCAATCTGACATGATCTATTTGACAGAAAATCCTGGATATTACTGTTTTGATGGAGGATTTTTTTATTTAATACATTTTCTATTTTAATTAATATATTTAACACACACATATTTGCAAAGGAAACTGATTTTCAGGGGGTACGAATGTATGTGCAACTGCTCTTCTGCTCAAATGTTATTCACAGATTTGTTATTCACAGATTTGTATTATGACACAGCATTACCAGCTCAACAAAGAACGCGCTAGAGGGAGAAGTGCCAATGATTTAATGAACACCGTTTCACAATAGCTCAAATTAGTGCAATTGTTTTAGAGGATATTGTGTTTCTCAACCTTGATAATCACTTGAAAGCCTTCTGCCAAAATGACCACATGATAATCATAGAGAATCCAAATGTAATTATATTTTTGAATTGTCACTGCACGGGACAGCTTTGGATAAAACCGATAACATCCGGTTTGATTAACTTACCATCTGAATTATCAAATTACAAAAAGGACCGGTGATATTTCTCAAAGCATTAGCCATGTCCTTCTACCTGTTTTTGTGCCACAAAGCCAGCATCAAACAGAAAAAGCCTTCTCTTCCTTCCCATGCTGCTCATATCCTCGTTGAACCCCTGGAGGGAGGCTCACTCAGTGATCAATGGTCCTTTTTGTAGCACCGTCCTTGTTGTTTGTCTCACAGCCACAGGAAAGCTAGACGTGAGAAAGCCCTCTAATGTGCAATTAATGTATCATCCTTTCTGTGGGTGGCTGGCTCGGGTTGCTTCCCCTATCTGTCTTTACCACAAGAAACCACAGATGGTTTCTAATTGTATTTCTTTGATGCTATCTTTTAACCAGTCCGGCCTGATTAAACTAAAATGTAGTTGTATAAATAATGAATTACAGCCCAAAATGGGGTGTGGGCTTATGTCTAATCAGTTTCTGAGTTGCTAAATGCTTTCATTAGTAAAGATCAGAGTAAAGGTTTTCCGTCCTCCCATGTTACACTCCACTTTTCATCCATGCCATGCGTCATTTAAGCAATCTCAATCAAAGTGAGACTTTGCTTTTTACGAGTGATAATCATCATTTGGATGTAATCTGTAATGATTTACTTGATCATCTTCTTACAAGGAGGCAAGAAAAATGTATACAAACTTGCATAATTTATTCTTATTTCTAAACCACAGAAGTAATATATTCTATTATGTAACCAAGAGGAAAGTGGATTAGACAATCAAGATCCAGCACATGAGAAAAACATTCCACAATGTTAAGTAATTCTTTAATTATAACGTGTTGAATAACCGATGTTGACACCATCACACCAACAGCAAACTTATTTTCTACATGTGGTTTATTATGTGGCCGGAGAGTGTTTTTAAACCTGTTTCCCTCCACAACAAACACACACACACACACACACACACACACACACACACGGCAAGAGTAGTCGTCAAACATGGAAAATACAAAAGTGAGCCAGAATGAGTCACAGTCTGACTAAACCAAAAATGACTATTTTCCTGAAAGGCAGGTAAGGGGCAAGGTCTTCAAAGAGAAGATAGCAATGGGAAGGGGATTTTGGCTTAATGCACGCAGACATCTGGGATAAAGGATGTGGAAGCATGGCTACACTAAGACTAACCGTGCATGATTCAGGGGGATGATTCATGTTGCTGCAAGAAAAAGAAAACACACACACACACACACACACAGAAGGATAGAGTCACACACATAACAAAGAATACTATGGGGACCGGTCTTAAAAGATATTCAAAAACTTCAGCACTTCTGAAAACTGAAAGCATCCCTCATTTTTTTTAAGCCAGCTTCATTTCCACTTAATTTCATGGCAGGTGACAGACAGGTATATCTACTGAGAATAGGTTGAAAATCATTTCATTTGGTATCTTCAGACCTTTTATCTAATGGTCTATTAAGTTTGATATATTGCTGTGCGGGAGATTGCCTTTGTGGATATTCTAAAACATTTAATGAAAACACCGTTCATGAAAGCTACAGAAGGCATAATAAGATGTGTTGAAAATGTTAAACACATTTTGTGAAATGTTGCTTTAATGCAAAACTGTATTCATCTAAAATACGAAGAAAGGAAGTGATTTGAGACAAATGAAATATGTCTTGGCGTGACTGCTTTGTTGGTCATTCTTTAATGAGGCAGCTCTGACTGGCTTAACACTGCCAACGCTGCCTTTACACCTGCCAAGCAGTTTTTAAATCTACAATGAAAAGCCTGACATTTTTATGTTGGAAATATTCACAAACGACTAGATGTCTTCATTAAAATATAGCAGACTACTCATGTCCAACCCGTTCATGTTTTAGCATGCTGGAAAAACGATTAAAGCTATACCTGTCATTTTTAAGGTTGAGAAAGTTCTGGTGATTCTAAATAATTTCTTTGAGCAGAAGAGCAATTGCAAATCCTGAAAGAAAGCCAAAATAGGCTATTGTTTGCCACCTGATTAGTACACAGACAGGTTTATTTACATGTATGCATTAACTGCAATGTTTAGTTTCCAAAGACGGACAAAAGACTTAAAGAATCTGTGAAATATCTGTGAATTTTGTACACTATATAAAAGAAAAAAAAAATGCTACGGTTAAAAAAATGCTTCTATGGATGTTTTATACTCGGCCTGATCTCTTGATATGTCCGTGTGTTTCTCTTTTTTCAGTTGGCTGTTTGTCTTTGTTTACTTTGTTAGGGTTTTTCTTTTTGCGGGTGGGGCGGTTGGTTATTGGGAACCAAGGGATTGACTTTTAGTACTTGCAATGATATATGTTAAAGGTTTATGAACAGAGAAAGCTTAACATAGTGTACTACATAAAAGAAAAGTTGTTATATTTGCATGATTCCCTGTATTTTTTGAGAGAAAAATATATTGTTGAGTGGACGTACATTGAAAAACAGAAACTATAGGGGCTAAAAAACAATATTGTCAAGTACCGTTTGATTTGAACATTTAGGTTTTAAGCCGTTTTTTTATTCTCTGTGACGTTTTCTATTTACATTCTAACCTATTGGTTTTTCATTTGGGTGATTGTATAATATACTGACACTTCAGCTACCATCATATTTGAGCCACAGGCTGGTGGCAAGTGCAGTGCAAAGGGGGTAAAAATGTCTGAGGCTTGTGGGTGTTCACATCCATCTGTTCTGAGAAGCTGCATTCTGTTCTTCTCCATTACAACGATTATTCTCCATGGCAGACATGCAAAGCTATCTTCTTTGGCCCGAGGCGAGGCCCTGTCACAGTTTGTGGTTGTATTTTTCTCTTTATCTAAGAGGCCTGCTTCATAGAAAGAAAAAAAATTCCAAACAAGTTACGATTAGAGACATACCACATGACAGGATAGGTTCAAAGAAGAGTCATCGGTGTAAACACACACACAGCAGGTATTGTTTAATGGTATTAACCTAATCCAAATCCATCAGTTAGACGTCACTCTTAAATCAATGCAGCATCAGCAGCTTCTCCCCTAGACGCAGCCCACTCACTGTTAGCTAAATCACAGATTTTCATTCCCATCCTCTCCTCTCACAGCCTGCTGGTTTTCTAGCCAAGTAGTTGATCAAATTCATCTAACATCGTCTGTTGTAAATCAGTTATTTATCATTTTTTTTCAAGACTTTAAACTGCTGAAAAGCCTTTTTGCTTGCACGGAAAAGACTGTTTCTCAACTTAATTCAACAAAAATAGACACCTGCACAGATATGGAAACTTATAATACATGTTACGTTCATAACTGAAGTCTTTATAGACACGGTAATATAAACACAGAGTGAAACAAACAAAGTATAAATGGTTCCTGTGGACAGAGTTGTGGCTTTAAGGGAGTCCGAGATGTGAGTACATTTCATTTGGCACCCATCCAATAGTGTGCTGGTAACACCTACTGCACCTCTGCTGACAGATTCGTTATTGCATTAGAGTCGGTACAGAAAAAGCAGGCCATAAATCCTATCCATGTTTACATTCTGCAGTGACAGTACAAGACTCTCCAACTGAGATGTATAGCCTGTGGTGGAGCCTTTGCCAAAACTTAAAGAGGCCTCGGGGCTTTTCTCCTCAGCTTGTCAACATGGCAAAGCTATATTACAGTATTAACCCATTTTGTAGTGCCATGTTTTAATTGGGTACAATTGTGCTGTTATCTGATAGGGCAGTTTTATTGGTACTGGAGGCTAATCTGTAACCCATAGCTCCTATTAATCTAATGCCAGATCCAGTGTCGGGAAGCTGGCTAAAAGGTCCCATTGCAGTGAGAGCAGTTCATTCTGATCATTAGTTCATGAACATTAGTGTTTTCTGCGCCCACAGACAGCAGAGGCAGGGAATCCATTGCTATTCCGAACACACAATCCAGTGATGTGGCAGTCCCAAAGTCAGAATGATGGGCCTTGTCAGAGCCAGAGATTGAAAACTCAGCGGCATCCGAAAAATGGCTGTCAAGAGTGCAGGGGAGCGGGGCCTTCCTTGACTCATTGAGGAAATTAAATGTCTGTGCATTGATCGGTTCCAGAGCTAATATTGTCTTGGCCTTGCAGCAACAAACGTATTAAGGTTTATTTACACATAATGCAGAACTGTGTACTTTTAAGATAGGCATAATGCAGAGCAATAAACCCAAATTAAACTATTATTCAGTCAGGATTAGGGCTTTCAAGACCTGCTCAGTCAGCATTCAGTGATTTGACTTCTACTGAGCTCTAATTCCTTTGAGTTTAGAGATACAATTTCACACTTCACTGCACAAACTACCGCTTCAGGACGTATCTGAGCAAGTTACAATATTAATAATAAACCGTGTGTTTTTAGAAGTTGAACCATTGCAATTTCTCTGCTGTAGTGACGCATTTTACATTAATTGTACTGACATCTCTCAGACTCTATTCCCTTTACAAAATAATTTAGATTCATCCCTTTTACGAACACATACAAGGAAACAGGAGTAGAGGGATTTCAAGCTATGATAGCCCCTTAGAAAAGTACCACGAACGTCTAATATAATCACTGTAGTGCTAAATTATAACCACTATCTGTGTGATCCCAAGGGCCAAAGCTAATTTTTGAATCAATATTATACGACCTTAGTTACTATTCTGCCATATATGTCCCATTTGTGTCAGGGCTTTTGCCATGTTCACAGTATCAGGGGGTCTTCTGATCTTAAACTGTCTGTCACTGTATTAAATCAAAAGTCCCATGATCATATTCCATCCAAATCTAATGTGACTCTCCGCGCTGGCTTCAGATCTACACTCTCATGTTTAAACACCAAAAGGGAGAGACACAGGTTTGGATGGTGGGGATCATTCTTGGATTTTTTTCTTCCTTTAATTATTTGTTGCTGATATTGAAAAAAGATTCCCTTTGCGATTTCTATACAAAAGATCTATTTCTATATTTGCAATACATTTGATATGAAAATATGTATAAAGTCTCTTCAATTCACTGGAATACTGATTATACATGAATTACAGTAAGCTTTCAATAATGATCCACTAGTTTGTAAAGACATGCGCTTACACATGCAGCACTGCTAGGTGTGTGTGTGTGTGTGTGTGTGTGTGTGTGTGTGTGTGTGTGTGTGTGTGTGTGTGTGTGTGTGTGTGTGTGTGTGTGTGTGTGTGATTCTCCACTACAGTTGGCTGATTTTCCGATGATGAACTACTGCACTGGTGTACGCATTGGTAATCTGCTAGTGCTAGTGGAGCCTCACAGCGGCGAAACCGTGCTGCGCCACACTAATTGCGCCTCAGATGAGGCCCCCTCCGCAATGTGAGGCCCCACGCAGTCTGCATGATCTGCCTGTAGGGAGGGGGCGGCCCTTGAATTGTAGTTGAAATATAGCTAGTGATGCATGACGTCCACTTTAGTGGACAGGTGAATAATCATAATTTCCTGCAAACATAAAACCAATACTTTGATAATTTATGAATTATATGATTCCTTAGTTGTTACTTGATGTCACCATAATTATTATACCTGCAGGGGTTGCTTTCCATAAAAGGATTGGCAAGATATCGACGAGTGATTCGGTCCATCTGGCTTTCTGTCGTCCATCTTTTAGAGAAAGGTATCATGCACTTGCACTGACTTTCCACTGAGTAGCAGTGTATGGGATGATGCAATCGGGTCCTATGTAGTGGCTAATGAGCACTATGCCATGATGAACCCATACATATACAAGAAAGCACCTTTTGAATAGCTGTCCACTGTAGTGACCTGTATTAACAGAAATATATCAAGATTCATGGCTAAGGGTCTAATGCTCAGAAAAAAGGCTTATGATGCATAAGACTTTCGTACAGGAGATAAACATTTGTCTAGATACCAGACCTGTTTTTCCATCCGAAACCACATTTTGTAATGACAAGATGTTTTCTAAAACGTATGTAGTTGTTATCAATTGGCTCGAGGAGGCGTTGGTGTCTGTATTTGATTGACTGACAGCTGCTTGGAGGCAAATTTGTCAAAAAAAGAAAAAAGGTTGGCAGTAGAGGACACAGTAGAGCAACTCTGAGAAGTACAGGACGTTCCTGTGAATCTTATGTATTTGACATGTACTGTGAATGCTCCAGGCATCATTTTCTGTGAGTTTCAACATGTCTATGGGCTTTAAACATCTTTGTAGGTGACTCAAATGTGTCTAGAAAAAGTATGTAACACGGTATTTCGTATATGACAACAATCACTATGCCTGCAGTTACTTTTTGAGAGAGTTACAAAATAAACTCCTTGGCTTCCTACCTTTCTCATAACATTTGCTGAGCTCCTCTGTTGATTTGAGACAAGATGATGATCACAAAAGGGATGAATGTAAGACATCAGGCCTACAGTATGATTCAGCATGCTACGCGTTGGTGTTAGTGTGGTCTGGGACCTGTTCACCCCCCGTGGCATTGTTGTTCTGCAGTGATGCATCAGATTCAGAGGCCAAATAACTGCAGTCACACTCTGTCACTGTTAGTACACTGGCTTTATTGTTGCGCAGAAATATCAGCAAGCAAGTAAAAAGCACACATACACAAAAATATATCAGGAACTCAGAGCTGTTAACCCAAGCGTAGCGATGTCAAACCTCAGCTCAGCATCCAAACAACTAAGGCTTACTGTATGTATCTCAGGCCCAAATGAAAAAAAGGCCATCACATACCAATAAGCTTCCCTTGACACTGTGTGTATGTGTAGCCAGTAGTACAGCTTGTTCAACTCTGAGGCCATCAGCAAAGGAATTGTACCTGTGAGACCCATACCTTAAGTACTGTATTTTTAGGACTAAGACAATACTACATCAATACTACATAGCGTTCATCCACTATCACCATTCTAAATGGAAACGTATTTGATTCACAGCGAATCCCAACTTCACATCACTGCCAGCGTTCTGCAAATATCTGAACGCTTTTCATGTTATACCCTTGGGCATAATGTCACGCCATAATAATATAATTCACATTAAAAGTAATTTCAGCCTTGAGCAGGAAGTAATGATCTGGGCATTAGTCTCTCTGCCACCAGGGAGCTATATGCAGTAAAGTAGTGAGTGAGAAATAACCTAGGCTTAGAATCAGTGGTTCCTGAATGTTATTTAAGGTTTATTCAGTGGTTTTTCTTATCAACTCAACACCTCTTTTCTATTTTATTTTCTGCTAAGCAGTTATGTTTGAGATTGAAACGTTTGCTTGCTATACTGTATTGAATATAACAGATTCATAACAGTTTTAATTGGATCTATTTCCTACCCTCAAAAGGATTAGAACACAATATGTGGACGGAAGCTCTGAGATTGTTCAGAATAACAGGGATTATATTGGGGTTGAGGCAAATCCTCATGGACAGAAAACCTTGGCATGTAATACCAAGAGTGTTTGCATGGGTAGATACCACCGCAGGTGACCTGGATGATTGGGGTGAACTGACCTTTAGACCTAACATCATACTGAGATGTTGGTTTTACAACTGTCAGGATGGATTTACTATTATTTATTTATTTATGTATTTATTTATTTGACAGGGACAGTGCACATTGATTGACATTTCTGTAAATGCGCTAGAGTTAGCCAACAGGCTATTTTTCATCTGCAGTCCCTGGACAGATGTTGAAAGTCATCCTAAAAAAAAAAAATTCATTTCAAATGACAGGTAAATACAATCAGTAAAACAACATTCAACATAGATGCTTATATTATGATAAAAGCATATATAAAAAACATAAAAACTAAATTAAAATACATATTCACAAAGCAGACAGATAGCAACAGGTCAAGGCACATGTACAAACAGAGCGTTGTAAAGTGCAGATTGTGTCAGTGTTGACAGAGCTGATTTTCCACTAACCATGTTTTTAAGTTAGATTTAAATAAACTGCAGGTGTTTTGTTATCTAATCTTTACTGGGATTGAGTTCCACTGTTGTGCAGCTTTAAAAGAAAAAGAAGATTGTCTGAATGAGCTCTTCCTTAATGGAACAACGCAGTCTCCTCTTGTTGCAGCTCTTGTTGACCTAGTTACAGGTGTGCGTATGGTGATAAAATGTCTGAGCGGAGGTGAGGTAAGGCCGTGTGTTATTTTATTTTTATCTCCACTGTTGTCACTGAGTATTTTCCAAAGACTGAAACAGCACCCCTCTTAATTCATGTGTGGTGAAACACAGTATTGCATGCTACACTCACTATAGAGGACAGAGATGCTGTGGGTCATTGTGCAATCATTACCTGGGAGGAGTCCTATTCCATGGGAAATGATGCTGAATTCATGCTAAAACAATCACCAAAGCCAAATTAGTCCATGCATCATGTGTGTTTATGGGTGTGAGTGTTGTTATCAGTTCTTTGGAAGTCACACACCCTGACAGGGTGACAGTTTCATTGGAAGAGCATTGAGAAAGAATTGTGGTGCAGGAAGTAAAAAAAACAGGAATGTACAACACACACACACACACACACACACACACACACACACACACACACACACACACACACACACACACACACACACACACACACACACACAAACACACA
>NW_011336223.1:419778-429561 GCF_000735185.1 Notothenia coriiceps
TCATTCCTGTCCCCGACCCAGTCCCTTTGTACTGGCTTTTTTACTTTGTCCTGTGTCGTTATACCTCGATACGGGGGTTGGTGTGTGTGCACGTGGTTATGGGATTCTCTTTAATTTTGAAACCCGTGTGTTGTATCACAAGTGAAGTAAAACCGTCATATCGGTGTTACCGGTGTTTAGTGTGTGTATTACTCAAATGAGATGACATTTATTTGTGCTCTTGTGTGTTGCGCACAACAACTCCAAGATTGAAAACTAACTGACCCAGTGGGGGCGATTCTAACTTCCCTCTTTATAAATTGTAAAATTGAGCGGTGTGTCCGGGAATTATAAAAAAATATGTTAAAAGTATTTTGTTGGAAAACAAAACAAGAAAGGTGTTTCACTACCCTGACCCAATGTTGCATAACAACAAAACCAACTAGGAGAAAGTTTTGCCTCGTTTATACGAAAATGGTTATGGCGAATAAGTAAATACATTTAATAAATGAAAAAACAAAATAAATAATGGAGGTAAAGGCAGAAATCAAAAAGTAAACAAACACGAAGAACTCAGAACTATTTTACTACAGTCGAAATAACTTTTAATCCAATGAAAACCAGTGCAGTTGCAGATTTGGAAGTAAATGATTAAGTGATAGTTGGATTAAATACTAGGAGTGATTTATCGTCCCCAACCTCCCTTTCTCTCTCCCTCCCTTTCTCTCTCCCTTTCTCTCTCTGTCTTTGTATCATTGCTGATGTTCAGGTGTTAACCTCTGGCATCTGGTCACGTATAGCTGTTGGTGTGCATGCCAGTGTGAGTCTAGTGGTCTAGTAGAGTACTATTTGTGTGGGGTTCATACAAAGTCATAAAAAAGCACATTTCTAAAATCAAATGCTGCATGAGTCGTATCGTATCACAGCTGTTTATCAGAGAGTCGCCAGAAATAATGCCCCTTTTAAATAAGGCTCTGCACAAAGGAAAAGCAAAACAAAGATTACATCTAGACAAAAAGCATGATATATAAATGGAGGGTTAGTACTGAGTGAAACAGAAACATGCACAGGGAGTAGGTTGCCCCCTTGTGCCGTGATGAGCTCTGCTCCACACAGAAATAGCTAAATGACATCAGTGCCTCGTCACACAAAGCAGGATGTACTGTAGTGTGCAGACTGTAGGAGTGGGGGTGGTCCCCAGAGCCCTGGACCAGAGAGGGTACAGTGGGTTGGGCCTGGCTGGATGCAAAGGTCAGGCTCTCTGTGGGGCTGTGGGGGTGGAACGAGAAGCCGGCGCTGCTGCTAAAGTGAATATGTCATATAGTGAATATGCTGCTGCAGTGCTACATTATCAATGCATGAGCAGCACAACTGCAACTATGGACAGCCTGGTATTAGGTGTTTGTGTGTGTGTGTGTGTGTGTGTGTGTGTGTGTGTGTGTGTGTGTGTGTGTGTGTGTGTGTGTGTACTACTATATACATACTACTAAACGTACTACTTAAGGTGCTACTCTATACTTGGACATGTCCTGTAATTCAATTACTCATGCACTGGGAGCTGCACCTGGAAAGTCTACTGTCAATTTGTACACACACACACACACACACACACACACACACACACACCACTTGTACTCTCCATTCAAACCTCTCAGTGTTTGAGCGCCCGGGTACAGGAGCACAGATGGGTACTTCAAGAGATGAGAAAAATAATAAAATGCACACTTGATGAAAATGACAAAACACGCCTACCTCAGTCACGGTTCCATAGAGCCTCAGATGTTTAAGTCTAGTGCGAGCAAACGCTTTGCTGAGCATACACATTTAATGAGTAGGATGACAGAGAACAGCCAGGGAGTTTCCTGAACCTGAAGGCAGCGAGGGCCGGACTGGGCTTTGCTGGTTTAGCATTCAAAGTGCTGGTTGGACGCGTTTCGACAACAGATGAAACGTTGGGATTTACTGGACGTATAATGTTGGTACAAATGGGGAAACACGTAAAAATGTTGGTGGTGATACACAACTTCTTAACCAGCCAAAAATAAACTATAAACTAATTATCACAAGGAATATAAAGAGCTGTTTAGGGATATTGTATTGTAACGGGTAACCATGATGTTCAACCCTATTAGCAATTCAATAAGCAAGCTCCTATTTAGCAATTTTAGTTCTGAAACAAATCCCAAGATTATGAGGACAATAAAACAAATCTGCCCAAATACTTGTGTGGCTTTAAACCAATGGTCAGACGTATTGTTAAAACTGTGCAACATCCTAGGATCTGTTGATGATGCTGCCCTCACCTTCTGCGAAAAAAGACGCGGTGTAGGATTATGACCATTGTGTGGTTGACTGTCTGTTGAGCATGCTGCGGACTGTAACATCAGTCCTAGAAAACTCCTCACCACATGATGGAGATTAAGTATAGGTGGTTATTGATGGCATGCCCTCGAGGCAGCTATTACACTGGGGTCAAACTGTTAGTCATGTTTGTGTGTCATGACAGGGATTGTGCTGATTTGACCTTTCCACATTTAAAGTGAAACCCTATGGGGAAAATAACAGCTTTTACTCTGTCCTCTGGTCTCAATAGAGTTATCATTGATAAATGAGGTGAACCTGGGGAGGGCCCATTGTTCAAATGACCCATCATTCCAATATATCAATAGTGCCTAGAAAAGCCTTGCCTTTGTTGGGTTGTTTAGGTTGAAACGTGAGAAGTGTGATTGGTTGAGGTTATATAGGGCAAGAATTTGAGGGTAAAACAATCATAATACTCAGCCATGTGCTCCTTGTTGTTGCAGGAAGCGGGCCTACTGAGCAATGGGAATTTGTTTTTGGGATTATGGGCTGTGAGACAAATGGGCTTTTGGTCCAATGGGACTTTTTGATACTCTATTGGGAATGGGAATAATGGGCCGTGGGGATAATAGTATGGCACCATTACCCTAGCTAATGAGCTGCTAATGTTTGAAAATTCTGCAAATCTACTAATAGGTCATTTTGTGAAAAATGAAGGGTCAGTTTGTCTTAAGAGGGCAAGGTGATCTTGTGTCTCTTTGAGACGGTCCCTCTCAACAAGGACTTTTTGAACCAGCAGAACCAGCTGTCTGCCCCCAATTTTGTAACCTAGGTGAAATTATTAAAAATGAATGTTCCTTCATGACAGCTGGGTCTCCATCCAAGGCTTTCATCCATTTTCCCTAAAATATTTAGTCTGTTACGAAAAAAGACGCACTTGTGAAAAAAAAGAAAAACACTTGTCTATTTGAGTCGAGGTGTTTTCGGTGACACTGTAAATACTACATTTTTGATGTTGGTTTGGCATGATAAGACCAATGAAACAATTCTCCCTGCCTATGGAGCAAAACAATTTTAGACATAGAAGTCTTGGACATGAAGGCTGTCAAATATTACTGGCGATTCTGGCTATCTATCTCTCTCTATTTTGTACTGCATGACATCATTTATCATCTTTTTCTTCTTCAGCCTATTCCTGTCTGATTACGCTCACATTCTTCCCTCCATTGTTCTACTGCATCCTCTTCATAATTGTCTCATCCTCCTGTATTTTCATCCTTCTCCTATCCCCCCCCGTGCTCTCTCACTTTCAATATCATCCTCTTTTCACTGTAGCCTCAACCTCCCTGCTGAGAGCTGTGGAAGCCAAAGTCAGCGGCTATAGAAATATCCCACATTTCTAAATATCCATAAATCCCAACCGTCCATGCGCTTTATCACTTGAGGATTATGGGGTTGGATTAACCCTTGACTATCCATTCTGCATTTCAAGCTACGTTAATCCTGCCTGCTTTTTGTGTGTGCCCTCTCGTGACCATATCTATCATTGTCTTACAACATTGAATGCTTGTTTGTATGTGTGCATGTAGTAAGAGATGGACACAAAGGAAATAAAAGAAATGAAGGAGAAGACAATCAAAGAACTATGCACTAAAAACAGAAGAACAGAATTGACCTCGAAAATGCTGTGGGAACCAAACAACTTTCATTGACCAGAGTATCTGAGACTTACTGTAATCTCTCTATGACCTTCTCACACACACTCACACACACTGCCGCGAGAAAATGACAATAGGCCCCTCGATGCAGGAAGCCCACAAGAATGTGAGCATCAGATATCTATTGACATGTAATCATAAGGATGAGAATGGTCTTTGCCGGTAAGACTACGTTGCGATATCATATAGTATAAGGGGGAGGGGACACTCTATCATGGGTCTGGTTAACTAAAAGAGCCAACGGCCATGCATAATAAGATGATTAGAAGCTTCTGGAGTAGTGAGAAGATAGATAACTGTGGAAGAATGTACATAGAGGTTCCTGCTTGAACATATGCTAAGCTTCATTTGTAAGACAGTATATTGAATTCGGTTACGTCCATCATTATTTGAGACTGTAAGTCTTCTTTGATTAGGCTATTTTAGCCCACTGAGCTTCCTGCAGTACATATTGATTAGTGTAGGGTTAAGTGAGAGTTGAATGTAAATTAAGTTCATTCAAACATTCTAGGTCATGCTTTGTTCTTTATTAAGGGTATGTTTATTGGGACGTGGCGTTACTTAACTGTACTGTATGTATTTTCTAGTATATATATAAACTGTCATGCTGACCAACCAAATGAATGTTAGCTCCTTTTCCTTGACTTGCTTTAGTAGCTGTTGCCATCACACAGCAGGCGGTGCAGCAGCAGGTGGTACAGCCGAGGTAACTACATGTATTATTAAAATGTTACATTGTGCCATTCGGGTCTTTTTAATCTTCATGCTGCACAAAAACAACATTTGCAGACATATTTCATCTTGTTGTTTCACCCACAGTATTTGTTTTGTGGATTATTTACAGGGAGTTTTCGGTTTTGCCGTTTAAATTAATCAATTTTTTCAGACGCCAAATTACTTCAAGTATTGGTCTTTCTTGACTAATTCAAACACAACAACTCTTCAAACAGCGCCATTGTTGTTTTTGCACGATTAACAATCAACACATAAAACTTTACTCTACTCTTTAATCAAAACTGATGTTTAGTGGAAACGAAATAAAACGTTTTGATTATCCATCTCTGTGTGAAATGGAACTTTTTGAAGGTCTATAATCACACAGAGACTTCTGAGCTGAGCTTTATATCAGCCTTCCCCGGACTACCAAAAGTGACTGGGAGCCGCATGTATTCTATGGATTTTCAAAAAAATCAGAAAATAACTTCAAACAGCTTGTGCAGAAAATCTATCTTCTCTGAAACTAAGGAGCCGCAGGGAGTCTGACAGTGCAAGAATGTGTCTTACGAGCGGTAATAAGAGGAGTTTTTGATTTAAAGTCAAAGGTTTCTTAAAATCTTACTCATGACACAGCCTCATTTGGATGATAAGAATAATTAAATTAACGGCTTTCATCATCACAAATAACAATAGCAAGTCTATACACTCTGTATGCCGGATAAAAATGGTGCTCATATGCAACAATCATGAGTCCAGAGCTACCTGAGAAAGTGTTTGGGGTCATCTTTGTGTCAACGATGTTTGGATTCAAGGTGCATGATAATGAAAGAGACAACATAGAAAGATAACTGCTTTCAACCATGTCCACACTAAGAGCTAAATCCTGTTCAAGCTCAAACACCTTCTGACTGCCTTTAAAAGCTTTATGCACTGCGCATGTAAACAAGGCATTAGGTGTGTGCACAGTCAAATACGCAAAAAAGGGAAAAGTTAAAAAAAAAAAAACATCTTTAAAGAAAGACATATTAATTATTCATTCCCTCCACTTATTTTCCCCTCCGAACCACTCGGAGGGGTATTTTGATTCTTAAATGGTTCCTCCAAAGCGTTAGGTAGATGGAGTTTTAGAAAAAGTGTGAGAGTGTTACTCACAGTGCTTGCTATTCAAAGTGAAAGGTGACCCTTTTAGTACATGGGGGAGCAGCAATTTGTTTTAGGTCACCTCATTGTTTAGAAAAAAATTAATTAATTAGATGTGTTATTTGCAGAAAAACCTTCTCAAGCTGCTCAAAAAAGGGGCATGTTGCTTTGTCTATCTGCTGCTTTAACAAGTGCAAACTGAGGATATTTTCAGTGCAAATTCTCAGACCTTTTAGCAGGTGGTGGTTTTGCACTGACAATAACTGAAAATTGCTGCATTCCAATAAGACCCTGTTTCAACAATAACCCATACAAATACATGTTAAACAATCTGCATTAGTGGCTTGTTGAGGTATTTGTTAATTGCCTTTCTGTTTAAGAAGAGTTTTTGTAATGTCGGCAATGAGAAATCCTGCAGCCTTGTAGAAAAAGTTCCCTGCCTTGAACTACATCTTAGAAAAAGCAGCAAAGGCCATGAGTTGACAGCTGAGAGACGAACATGAGCCGGGTCCTTGCTGCCAGGCTTACTGGCTTTGTCAGCTACCCTGCACTGATAAGAGGTATCTAACAGAGCTGCCCTAACTCTCACTTAATCACCTTGTCTATTGCTCACACATCCATCATAGTGATTGTCAGAGTCATATGGTAATAGAAGAAGAGGAAGTTTTAACAAAGCTACTTCCGGAGCCACTGAGAGTTATGGGTAACCCCCAAGGCAGTAACCTAGATAGGGCTGTAAATGCTGCTAACTTGGGAGAGGATATCTCCATATGAATATTAGCTTAAGCTATTAGCATTGCCACCGCCAATTGCTTCTCTCACTAGATAAAATTCCAAAAAGATTATACATATAATGGTGAGGGAGATAGGGGACAGAAACACAACTTTTCCCAGACGTTTGCTTTTAGTTTTTTAATCAAGAAGCCGGCAAAAGCATCATGAATGTATCATACATTAGATTAGAAGTTCTCAAAGAGAGTAAACCTCTGGCATGTCGGCCTGTAGTGGTTTCTTCCTTGGCCTTTGCTTCACCCTTCCACCATGTTTCATGCAAATAGTACCAGTACTTTCTACATAATCCTTGCTGCTGACAAACAGACAAACAAACAGAAAAAAGCTCCAACATGTTGGACTGCTAAAAGGTCTTTGTTGCAGTGAGTGTAGAGTATCTAGCTCCGCTGTTCTTTCTGTTTGACAAACACGACGTACAACACTGGCAGCTACTGTACTGCTGGTAAGGATTTAAAAGCCTTAGATGGCACCATGTAATTACTCTGAATATTATGTGTCATCCTAACGCCGGCATTAAAAGCTTGTGAGGAATCACCCTGTGCATTTATGAAACTATTAACACTCATTTGAGAGTCTCTTCATCTTGCCTTTCCACCCTCTTTTACTTTTTTTAAACCTCCCCCATCCCATAATCCTTTCTTATCTCCTTTTAATTCATCTCTCCTTGCATGGTTTCCTCTTGTATATTGGGCTGTTGAGCAAAGTGCCGCTAATGGAGAATCTACGCTATCAGTCTGTTCATCTGCCTTCATCCTGTGTCTGTCAAAATCTCAACATCTACCGAATGGAATGGCACGACATTGTGTTCAGATAATGCATGTTTAAGACTTCATTCAAATATAATATTGCCATCCACCTAAACTGTACTTTGTGTTTTGTGATAATGAGCAAAAGTTGCCTCACCCAAACTTGTGTGAACTGGAGTAAATTCAGCATGTTGCACTTGCTATCCTTTGATGACATATTCCCCCTTTTCCTTGGCTTTAGCACCTCCTTTCCAATTTCTTCACACACTTTAAAGATAGCAAGCTTTAATTGGTTAGGGACCAATGTGTAGTCTTGTCTCTCGGCCAAGTGATGGACAATATTTATGAATATTACAATAATATGACACAGTGACCGTTGCAACAAGTAAATATGGTGTCGCCTGAACCTGAACTGAGATGGTAAACGTGTTAAATATAATTGCTCCTTTCAGAAAGAATAAAGTGAAGTGCTCTTTCTTGTCTCTATGCATGTGAAAAAGAAAAATAGTTTACATAAAATGTACATAACAGTTTTGAGTGAAAAATGTTTTTTAAATATATGTTACTAAATCAAATTCAAGCATCAAATTGAAAAATCTAACAAAAAAACATTGCCTTAGGTTACCTTCTTTCAGTAAAATTGTAATAACATTAGCATTGTCATTGTGAGTAGCCTATATTAGTATGCTAATGTTTAGCTCTTAGCACTAAAGGCCAAAAGAGCAACTAGTATGGTGTGACTCTCAGCTGTTTTAATCAAAGCAGCGCTGGCTGGCTGGGACTCGACCTCATAGGCCCCTCTCCCCCATGTGACCTAACATCACATTCTCTGTGTTTAGATTGGTGAGGAAACACCCAGAGGGAATTAGAGCCTGGTGAACCATAATCGAATGTACTCTAACTTACCATTATATTCTGCTGTTTTAATGCAAGCAATTACATGCGCACCTCTAAATAAATAACCATCAAAGTGGTTTCATCCTCCAATGTGTAAATGTGTGAATCTAGTATGTGACAAACGCTCCAGGTAGGTGTTGCTTTTTTATAATAATAGCAGATCTGCTACTTAGGATGCATGTCAGGAATGCATTTATTAAATTAAATATTTTAAAGTGCATAAAGAAGAAATGTACAACCACAGATAACAGTAGCTAAATCAGCAATGTCTATATTGCTGTGATACTTTCTTCATGCTTATTACAATAAAAAACAAAAGCAGCTTTAATTAAACAGCTCTACCGCATCTTAAAGATTATTGAAATGTGTTTTTATCGTAATGGCCTCTGATAATAACAGAAGAGTCCCCCTGCTGCTGACGACAGGGACAACGGTATTAACTGTGCATCGCAACAAGTCCTCCAACTCATACGACCAAATGGGCCGATTGTTCAGGCCCAATTATTACGACCAAATATGTTGTTTTTTCAGGCGCTTAATATGACCTATAATTATGTTTTCAAGTTTTCGCCCTCTAGTGCTCCCGTTGAATGCAAACGTTACAGATGGTCGTTTATTCACAAATAACCCTCTCTCTAAAATCCTAAATTGTAGGATAGTTTGGCCATTAAAACGCTTTTTGATTAGATTTCTAGCGAGAAGCGTATATTGTACTTTTAGAATCCACGTCCAGTCGATATGTAGGATCTATAGTTTGATAGATATTACGAAGATGATTTGAGGTATGCGGCAGCCTCCATGAAAGTTACGGGTTGAAAACAGTATTTCCGGTCTCAACGTTTTCATAGTAAAACTAATGATCAAATTATTTAACAGTGATATCTTTAGTACTCATCAACTAAAAAATATCAGTTTATCCTTGTTGATTATACGACATGTATTGGTTTAAATTGTGTACAATGCTTTTGTGTTTTTCCCATAGGTTTTTCTCTTTCGATTCTGAGAGACACCTTTCTTTTTTCAGAGGTTTTGATAAGCTAAAACATTGATTGCTTTAGCCGCAATGCATGTCAGGATATGGTGTTTATGCGATATGAAATCGGAAAAAACGTTTTTTTTTAAATAATACTTTATTCCGAGTGTTCTTGCTTTTCTCTTTGGAAGTCATCACATAACGGCATTGTAATACACGGTTCGGCTGTATTAAATATTACATATCTGCCGTAGATATTTATTTATAAAGCCCTGATCAGAAGACCTTTTGACAAACTGTAAGAAATGCCGCCAAAACTGAATACGTGACGTGGATCATAAATATATCAGCATTAAAAAACATCTTCAATTTCTTTTCACACAACACGTCTCCTTGCAGTATCAACACTAATTCGGCTGAGATTTATATTTGATCCAATTGGTAGATAGGCTATATTTACACCATAATGGTGCACAGCTGATAGAAAGGGATTTTTTTGTAGTTTTTAAAGACATTATTT
>NW_011336223.1:429606-440922 GCF_000735185.1 Notothenia coriiceps
CAATTACATAAGCATGTAATAGCGTTAAATAAGCGGTACTTACATTAATTTCCACTTAACATCGGATAGATACCACTCGGCATAAGATACCATAAGTCGTGGTTGAATGACATGATCTAACATTAACGATATAATAGCTCAGTTAAAGATACCAAAAGACTTGTACACCGTTTACGTCTATAAGTTAAAGTAAATAACAACAGCGATGTTCGCCAATAAATACATTTAACCCCAACATTCTTTTAGGACGTCATACCTACCTCCACGGTTTCTGACTCGTCTCTTCTTTGTTAAATACCACGATTTTTAATAGACTTACACCTGTAACGTATCGGTCTGTGTCGTTCGACCATGTATTTACTAACACTGTGTGTGTGTGTGTGTGTGTGTGTCGTGTGTGTTTCATACACAAATTAATTGTAGTCTAATCATTAAGTTATGATGTTTAATTAAACATATTTAAGAACGGGGATGTTATGATGTCTAATGAGCCAGACGTATAGGTAACTCAGAGGAATTTATTTTGCAGCTGTCTACATTTGCATCACTTGAGCTGATTAAATCCCTCTGTCCTAATGCTACAGTGCCCTGCTGCATCGTGACTAACCTTTACCTCTTTTCCCCAACTGGAGAACTGACCTTCCCAGAAGGCTGTGCTCCATCAGCCCACCGCCGGGCCTGTCATGCTCCACTTGGAGCTCATCACGCCACGGACCCCAGCTGACAGGCTGTCCTGGCCGCAGACCTTGCTGTCTCCTCAGTGGGACATGAAGGTGTTTAAAAGAGAGTTTTTTTCCGGCCGTGCTTCATAGAGCAAACAGAAATTTTACATTTCAGTCAGCTCTTTCCGACCAAACCCTTTTCTTGCATTTCTTTTTTTCTACTAAGATTTTTAATAGAAAAGATAAATCAGTAAAGGGCCAACAAACTGCAACCAAACACAGTTTGTTTTAGCTTTCATTTATCTAATGTATTTATATTTGTACTTATTAAAGTGTTAGATTTCCTTATAATATGTCCTTAATATTTCATTGAGATAATCAATGAGGGTAATCAGACACAGTTAAGGTAATGTGTTTCATAAATGACTTTCTGGGTTATAAATAATCGAATAACTAATTGTCTTCTTTTAAATAAACAAATTACATTAAGTGTTTCTCTTACGGTGTTTCAAAAACCTAAAATAGCAAGTTAATACATTAGGTAATGGGGTTTGCTCTAAGGTACCGATAGCATTTGAAATAAAATTATATTTTACTGTGAGTTTTCAAATCATTGCACAGATTACTCATCACCTCCAACAATAATTGTGGTGACGTCAGTGCCCGGTGGCAGACAAGACCAAGTCCGATGTTCATAAAGCACCTCTCACCTTATTCTGGCCTCGGGCTGCATTATATGTATATAATGTTCTCGAGGTTCTAACAGGGATAAGACATTAACATTTCAGAGAGGAATAACCTCTCAGAGCGCCTACATACATATTTAATGTGCTCTATTTCTCCATGCGAGGCCTTCAGTTTGTGCGTGCACTTGTGTGTGCAGACTGTAATTACCTCGCTGCTGCAAAAACACCAATAGTGGAAGAGAGGGAGGGTGTGCAAGAGGATGAAAGGCAGAGGGGCAGAGTTGGGGGGATAGAAAAGTCAGACTTCTCAGAAAAAACATGATTATGATAATTTACTGTTGAAGGGGCATTGTAAAGGTTTCAACTGCTTGCACTGTAATTACACGGAGGCACGTGTGCACATGTGGGTATGCATACACACACACACAAATGTAAGACTCTCTTGCTGCCACCGTGTTTCAAGCTACTTACATGAAAAGCTGTGGATGAATTTTGAAAGTCACAAATTAAATAGTCAAAGGACAAACAATAGCTGTGTAACTGGCAGCGCAGTTTGTGCAGTGATGTTATCCAAACACAGTAATTCATATTGACACACCTGAACCACAGATTGTGTGTTTTTTTTTGTATCAGGCCGCCCATCCCTACAGGCCAATCACGCAGGCTGCATGGGGCCCCGCCTTGCGCAGGGGGCCCCGCCCAGAGGGCCTCAGCTCCTGTGCGCAGTTCTCCGCTCAGTTCTCCGCGCACCCCCCGCGAGAGGGAGAGAGAGGTGACAAGGGGAGCACGTCTGTAACCCGCCGACACCGTTGCAATGAATCGACATCTGACCAATCACGGCTTTGATACGGCCACTAGTGCAGGTGAAGAGATGACGGTGAAAAGACAGTTTCAGTCTGGCGCAAGCAAGAGAGGAAAAAAACAAAACATGAAGAAACTAGAGCATCACTCGAAGGTGGGTTATTGTATGAGTCAAATGTACTACTTGCGAATGTTGTATAAATCAAATGGCCAATTGCCATATTAAAACTGCAATTCACGACATTAAGAAGGCAGTCTTTGCATAGCATATAGGCTAATGGAGATGCAGTTATTTCCAGCATTCTTTATTTACCGTTCATTCAAGTATTCTATGCCTTTTATCTGCTAATGTACAGGAGGAAGAGTGATAAACTGTCTGTCTAGTTGGCTTACATAACAGTTAAAGTTTACAGCCTAAAAAACATGGAGCATTTTTCCCCTTTTATTCATTTGTATGTCAATTTGCACATTTCATGGTGATGCTCAGCCTCCCCCTTAACTCCTAACAGTCATCATCATGTCAACCACAACACAGATAAATACTGATAGAAATGTGTGTGTAGTTGTTGATACATTGCTGACAGAGGGAACTACATTTGAATACAGATTTAAGAAATATCAGTTTTTGAGCATGTCATAAGCATGTTTTGTCTATATTACTACTATATTAGACATGCTCAAAAACTGATATTTCTTAAATCTGTATTCAAATGTAGTTCCCTCTGTCAGCAATGTANAAGCGGGAGAAGATGGATGGATGGATGGTGTTGAGAGATTTTGTTTCAACAACATTTCGTCACTTAATTATACTTCCGCTGAAGAGCTATGGCTCAAAAGTGATTTATATATATTGGTATTGCAATGCAATTTAATACCTATTATTTATACCTTTCTGAATTGAGCATTATATTCTCACATGTTGCTTAGCAGTGTAAACTTGATCCTATAAAAATCGAAATCTTGTGAATCGTGTTACCATGTTTTTGGAATAGTAGCTCAATCTATTTGCTTTGAAAGGTTTCTAGCGTCTGTTAATACTCACCCTCGCGCTGGAAACTGTAGAGGTCAGTGGTGCTGAGGGACAAGTCAAACAGTGGGTTACTCTGGGTGTAGGACACCTTATCCATGGTCTGGTTCACTGATGTCTCCATGTGCTCTAGAGTCCCTTGTCACCTTCAATTCCTACTTCGAGAACACTTATAACCCTCGGTGCATGATGTGGGATGGAAGAACTCAAGGACATGGGTTGAAGTAGAGGAAGGAACTGTATCTGAGTGGTAGCTGAGATTGCACAAATGTTGCTGTGAAACACCCATTTAGTAAAGATGGAAAGTAAAATGAGGAAGTCACTTTAACCACATATGCAAGAAAGCCTTGCAAAACAAGGAGAAACTATTTGTATGTTTCTGCATGGTCTTTTGGTTGGTGTGTCTCTTCTGTTGTGTTTGCTCTTTTACCCCCCAATGAAACTTAATATATAACTTCTGATTAAAATGACTTGTGTGTGTGTGCCACTCCCCATGGGTCTTTAGCAACACACACTGTTGGAGCTATATATCTCTTTATATTATTTAATAGTGTAACATTTATTTTCTTGCTGTTTATAGTGTTTATTATTATTATCATTTATTTATATGTATTCTTAGTTAGTGTCATAAGTTAAAGTAGTTTCTATGCTTTTATTGAAGGCATGTTTTGGGCACTGGGTGATTAGAGCACCTGGTGTAATTGTATATATTGGAGACAGGTGGTGGTGGGAGCCAGAGCACTAGTAGGCAAACGGTTTTTTTATCAGGGTGTGTCAAGCCACACAAGCGAAAGCCATAGGAAAGGCTTAAGGAAAGATATATAGGAAACCTGTTCATTGTATTTTGTTATAGGAATAAAATGCACAACGGAGAATCTTGTCTGGACCTGGATCATTGCCCTGCGTAAGATCCGCTAACTAGTGCCTCAGCGGCTGTATTATTTTAAGTTAATTATCTGTTTTAGTTCTATATAATTTTGGCCACTACAAAAAGGAAGACATTATTCAGGCAAAAAAAGCTGACTATGTAACTTCATAAACACATACGGTACATCACTTCAGTAACTTCATTTGAATTTTTCGATATTTTGTAAAAACATATTTTATGGCTTTGTTTGACTCAAAATGTAAAAGGACGAATTGAGGTTTAACACGACAGAGACATTTGCAGAGATGCAGTTGTTGTATATATTCCAAAGTCTTTCTAACCTGGCAGAACCTAGAATGTTTTGAATAATATTTGTTTCATTCCTTACACTTGGATGAACAGGGTGATGTGCACTGCAGGAGTTTAAAAGAGTTCACCCATGAATGTTTTCATGCTTGATATCGTTGACTGGAAGATTACATGCAGCAACTATGTTTTGTTTTTGTGTAGTTTCTAACTTTAGTTGAGAAAATTGTCCTATATGCCACTCTAACATACTTGTACTCATTCCATCCTCGCTGGTACCCATCATATCGGTGGCAATTTGGGTTCCCAGGAGCCTGTTTTTAGCTCCTCCTGTCATGAGAAATATAACACCAGTAACAAACATCTGGTCTACAAGTCAGAGATACTGCACTTGATTTATAAGTGAATCGATCCTGACTTCTCTGTATTTTCATACATTCAAGATGGTGGGAGTGGAAATGGGAACAGTCCCCATGCAGCTGCTTGATCTCCAAGAAACATCTTGATCTACCTTCTTGGCTGCGGTCCATCCAGCACCATCCAACCCTCAGGCTTTTTACATTTCCAAACCCAGTGATCTGTAAGAAAGATGAAGCTTCACAACGCTCCGACTTCCTGTTTTAGTTCATTACATTTGGCCTGAACAAATTAAGAATCTTGTGCACTCACCGTCCAAATAGAGTATGTTTAAAGTGGTGATAACTGATGTTTTGATAATGAAAATGGAACAGGGGCCACAACAGCACACAGACAAAGTTGGTGACTGGCTGGTGAACACAGTGGAGCTTTTAGCAGCGAAAGAGACAGATATTTCCCCCAGGAGTTGGTAGAGAGCAAAACAGAACTAAAAGGGCCTGAACACCAGACTTACATTTGCTGGGTGGACAGAAACATGACGCTTAATATTATATGACTGTTCGCAATATAAACTTAAATGGTGACGATGTCAATTTTGTATAGATAACCTGTTTACGCTGCCACCAAGTGCAAAGTGCGGGATACATCTTTTCTGTTTCTGTCAATTCTGATGTGGTGATTTTAAGTGATTTTTTATTAGTCACTGTTAGGAGATAAGACTCCAACGTTATCATATAATCCTTCCATGCTTTTCAAACTCTGCTCTGTTCGTATGCCTGTAAAGAAACCACTCAGGTGAAAAATTATCTTTCAAGAAATTATTATCTCAAGAGAAGTGAAGGAGGGGTGAAGGAGATTAGACGAAGAAACTACACAGAGGAGTTCACCTTCAACAATTAGGTAACCTCTGTGTCCTGTGTATGTCTCCTCCACAAATGCCGTCTCACATTTCCTATTCTTTATCCTGACATATCCTTCCTCCTTTAACCAAGTTATCGATCCAAGCAGATATATTCATAGCCCCAGAACTAAGTGGAAAAAGGAGATTTTACTTTGTAGACCATCATTTCTAAAGCTGTATTTAGAGGTGATCAATTTCACAGGGAAGAGGTGGGATAATGTTATTATAACAAAGATATCTCAATGATTTGAAACCAATTTGTATACGTCAGCACTTTCTGGGGACTGCATTGCAGCGATTACTGTGACATCTTTCAGCTGCCTGTAAATGTGTGGTTAACATTACCTCAGGTTGTAACAGTCCTGTGCAAAGTAGATGTGATTTAATGTGTGAATGGAGCATTTTACGCATTATCTTTGACTCGTTGACCTAATTACTATCCTCCCTCAACATTAAGTGGGCATGTATTGTACGTGTCAGAAAAAGTCTTCACCTCAGTAATGTTATAGTAGGTCATACGTTAATGACACTTGTGACCACCTCATATTATAATTATGAACACAAAAAGTATTTTATACTATTTTTTTTAAATATTTGTTATAGTTTTTTGCATTATTGATCCAAACGAAAACGTAATACTTGTTACTCACACACCGTAGTTGCATTGTATTCCAAAGCCAACACTAATCATGTGATGCCCGGGATGCCAGGGAACTCACCAAGTGTCAGAAAACACAACCCTCTCTATTTTCCTCCATACCCAAATCTCTTAAAAAGGGGCTGCAACGGATCTGATACAGACTGATCCAGATTTGAACACTTCTATGACGTCACAGAAGTGGCGCTACGGCTATTGGGCCAACTCCACCAATCAAGAGG
This sequence comes from Notothenia coriiceps, assembly GCF_000735185.1. NCBI lineage: Eukaryota > Metazoa > Chordata > Actinopteri > Perciformes > Nototheniidae > Notothenia > Notothenia coriiceps. The sequence goes on from NW_011336223.1 coordinate 436,094, forward strand.
ACACAGCCACGGACATTGCCGTTCGAAAGCGCTGGAGACGCTGTAGTACATATTTCAGGCCTGTAGATGGTGCTGTTCTCACAGAATCAGCCCATGCAAAGACAGTGTTAAATTGAGCGAAATGAGGAATGGCTAAAATGCATGATCTGTTTGGTATTTTGAAAAATAAAAAGTATAAATATGCCTTATGTAGGTATGGTCCTACACTATATTATTCAAATATAGCATGATAGGTCCACTTTAAGTGGCGTTTCCCCTTGGGTTGCGTCTGTTTTTTTTTTTCCATAGTGTTGTGGCGACGTGGTTAGTGTCAGCTGTTTTCGGACAGGTCGCTACATAAATCCANAACTAAGAACACATATAAATAAATGATAATAATAATAAACACTATAAACAGCAAGAAAATAAATGTCACACTATTAAATAATATAAAGAGATATATATAGCTCCAACGCTTTTTCTTGACCACTACAAATATTCATTAACTCAAAAAAAGTAATTAAAGGTAAACCTTAAAAAATGTATTACCTTAAAAGTAATATGTTTTTCATAATACTGTACTGTAGGCACAAATATGAGTTCTAGGGTGTCTAGGGTAAAAAGTGTTAAATTGCATCTGTTTAGCAGATGGGCAATGTGTGTGTGTACAGAAGTAAAAACCCTCGATGGTAGCCAGTACGGCATGAAAAGAGAAATGAGTTGGGTGTAAATTGAGGGATGTAAATGAAGTCAGCCATGAGTGAGAAAAGAGTTGGGGAGGCAGAAGGAGAGCTGCTCTGTGCAGAGTGTTAGTTTTAATTTAACCTCTAAGGCTTTAAAAGAGGAGAGCAGAAAAGTACTGCGAGTTATATGAAGACTGATGGTGTGCGAAGCATGTGGTGAGCAGAGACCCTAACATCATTATGTTGTATAGATATTAGAATATTTCATGTGTGTGCCCAAAGTTACACACACACAATTTTTTGGTATATGGGGACACATTGTTAACGTCTGTGATTTATAAATGTGTAATATTTAGCAATGATTATAGTGTGACTCCCCTGGTTAAAAATAAAATAAGTTTATGAGAATATTAGCATTCGTCTCACATTTATTTTTGCCCCAATAAAAATGTTTCCTAATCGGTTAAAGTTCTCAATTGCTAATTTCATGTCGTCGAAACATCATTATATTCATTTTTTAAATTATTCTCTCATTTAGGATAAAGGAGGGTATGCTTTAGGGAGCGGCTACCTTGTGATTGACAGGTCTCTACCACAGTGTTGCGATATATGTTCTCTCTGTGTTTCCGTCTTTAATCTTTTCACAGAGAAAATTGCAACATTTTCTTCATATTTGTTCACCCTATTCGACACTGCTGGTTATACAATAAAACAAATGGCCTCGGCAAAAATAGCAAATGTCCAGGTTCAAAACATAGTTCACAAACCAAATAGTGACGTTCTGTTGACTATGTCTGTTTCAGTCAGACATGAGCCATCCCAAACTCTGATGTCCTTGGCAATTGGACGGCAGTGTGTCTCGTCAATCTTTGCAAACTGTTACAGTCATATTGTTTTTCCAAAGTCACACATTACGTGCTTGCTACATTTAGGATGAATGTCTGCCATGTGCCTACTGGGTCAACTTATTTGACATCAAGGGGCTCTTAAGTCTTTCTTGTAGTTTTGCAGGACACATGCCATGTGTGCACTCACACACACACAAATGCACGCAAACAGTGCTCTGCAAGCCAGTAAGATCAGTCATGGACTCCCTAGAGCATGTCTGTGTTGTAGCAAATGCATTGCGACAGGGAACCTGACTCACCACCGCACCCGAGGGAGCTCAGCATCAGCGGCAGGCCTATGCAGCCAACCGCTCGCAGCACCAAATCTCCTTTTGGAGAGGAAACGGCACCCAACGCACGGTCATCCTACCACTGTCAGCGCCAATTACGGTAACTTTTTCAAATCATCTTCATGCTTCAATTGATCTTGCCGAACAGGAGCTAAATTGTCATCATCAGTAATGGTCTCGAGGGTTTGATTGAAAGTGCTCCACAACAAGACATCATATTATATTCTTTGATAGCAGTGGATAAAAGCTGGAATATTTTTGATAAAAGCACGAGTCATTTAAAACTAAATGTGACTTTGAAACATATAATACGATTTAAATCTGTCAGGTTGTTGTGTAAAATGCTGTCACGAGTTAAACCTAGATGTTGTCCAGGATTTCACTTCTCCATCCCGTGGGAGCCATCGAATCCCGAGAGAAGTTCTTTAGAAGACCTGCCAGTTTGAAAGGCATGCCATTTTGCAAATCTGCCACGTGCTTTGCAGATCAGCAGCTTCCTGCGTCACATAAACGTCACATATTGACTCAAGTTCACATGAATAATATTTCCTAGGGTGTCTGCGTCACTAGCTAGACGGGGAAGGACATCTTTAGATCTCACAAACTACGTGAACCTAATAAGAAGACCTGACTCTGACGTAAAGCTTGACTCAATTTTTCCACATCGTTAATAAAGGTAAAAGCCACACTGCCCATATCCATTGATTCAACCTTATTTCCACATTTGGCACACTTTACACAAATAAATTGAGCGTTGTATAGCCCTTCTGAACCTATGTTGTATCCTGTCAAAAAATGGATTAAGATCATTCTCTCAATCCCTTGGAATAGATGAAAGCAACTCATTTAACACACACAAAAAAAGCCGGAGTAAAGCTGAGAATAATTAGAAGAAAAAAGTACAAAGCTTCTGCTTCAACACCACCACATGAAAGACTTAGCAAAAAAATAAAAACGCGGGAACTACATGTCTTTCAGAGTCAATCTCAACCGAGGTATAAAAAATCTGTGCAAATATTAAATTATTTTTTACCACATCAAGGGTGCGGATGTACAGGATGACTGATGGCAATAAGACAGGATGACAGAGACAGCTGTCCGGGAGCCTCATGACAGCGCAAGTGCCACGAGCAGAGACAAGCCCACGTCTGCCTGTCTCTCTCTCTCTCTGTCTACAAGGGCTGTCTTCGGCCAAGGCAAATATCGGTTAACTAAAGGTCAAGCCTCTCTATATTAAATCAATTTGTCCGACAAAAGACACTGTCACGTCCTCAGTGGGATTCACATGGTGGACAGATGGTTCAATGTGTGGCCCATATAAATCTAAATGTAAGGGCTAAGACTTTTGAAGATGGTTTTTTCTATCATCACCCAAAGTAGAAACATTTAACTTAAAACAAGAACAAAATGTTGACCAGAGGTGTGAATATATTGTTATAAAAAAGAAGTATGAATTGAAGTCACAAACATATTTATATTTCTTTCCTTTTCTTGTTGTTTTTTTATGTTTCTTTGTTGTGAAATACCTACACTATATGTAAAAGCATTTACTGTTCACCGGGGATGTTCATCTGTTAACAAACTAAGTCAACAAATAAAAAGTATTTTGAAAAATAGGACATTTAAGAGCAATAAGTCTGTCGCTAACATTCATGCTCACACTTTCCTGTTTCTTGTTCTTTATTCTTTCTTTCCTCTCTCTTGTTTTCCCCCTCTTTCAGTTTGAGTCATTTCCCACAGCTCTTCTGTTCTTATACTATTATCTGGGATCTTTTAAACTCATTCCCACGTTACTTTTTTCCGCTGTTAATATTATCTTTCATTCCACGTCATCCTGTTTCACATGTTCCATTTTTTCTTTGTTTACCTTTAGTGCTTTTAGCCAAGGGACTGGCCTTCCCTTGTGTTCTATCCACGCATGTTGCTTCTTCACTTATATCTCTCCCCTCATCTTTCTTAAGTTCTAGCGGCCAATGGTGAACAGAATCCAGAGCCTTAATTACACCCCAGAGGAGCCGCCCCCTCTTCGCTCCTCATCCTCTTATCACTGCTGCTCCCTCATTCTCTTTGCTTTGTTCTTCTCCTCTGCTCCCTGCCTCCCCTGTCTGATCTTTCCTGCACATTTAGATATACTCTTGCTTTGCTTTTGGGCTCTATCTCTTGACTCATCACTGAAACATTGCGTTGGCACCTCTCTCTTTCATTTCACTTTCTGCTGTAGGTCAAATCATTCTGCTCACTCACTCGGTCCATCGCTATCTCCCTTTGTCTCTAAGCGTATAAAGATACACGATGAATATGCAGATAGAACTTGACGTCAGGAATCCATAAAAGCATGTAGGACTTCAACGTTCTTGTGTTGTTGCTCTGACCAGATCTCAGCCTTTACTGTTTGTTTCCCAGTGTCGGTTTGATTCCTGTTGGGAAAAATGGTTTATTGCTCCCCTTCCATAGGGAGGTCAAAGGTCAAAGTCAGCCCAATACCACTTAAGCACAGTGGATGTTTTGTGTCAAGTGGGCCTGAACTGACTTGGCAAGCCTGAACCTCTTCACACCACATACTGCTAAAGGCTTTACCGATGATGATTAATTCGACCGAACATGCAGTATACGGTGTAGTCAAAATGGTCGCCCACTGGTTGGCAGAACACTTTCTTCTTTATGTCTGCTAAATTGGACAGAGAAATCTTAGTAGCTCAACATGTGGTTGGTCAGCATTGACATAAACAATAGTGTCGTCTCTATTAATCAACATGGCAAAGATATTGGTTTACTTAAAGGTCACCTATTATGCAAAATCCACTTTTTCATGTCTTTTCTACAACAACATGTGTCCCCTCTGTGTGAAGAGATTCTGAACAAATATTTGCTCACTTTTTGTTCCTGATCCATTTATGTCTGAAAATTAGGTGATCAGATTTTGGCCACTTTATGATGTCATAACGATTTTTTGGCTTGTGTAACCATTAGCCAATAACCAACGAAGGTAA
>NW_011336223.1:440938-465522 GCF_000735185.1 Notothenia coriiceps
CCCACCATATAGGCATATAAACCTCAAGGTACCAGCATGAAAGTTATGTTGAGACCATTCAAAATGACATTTTCTTCATTGAACTGTAGTTACAGGCCTCCTGTTTCTAAAGAGACTCGGGGCCTGCGTCCACAAAGCACCTCTTTTAGGAAGAAAGGCGCTGGTGAGAGCCTCCTCCCAGCCTTTCATCAGATAAACGCTCCCAGTTTTATTGTTTCATTTATGTCAACAATGTTCTGACAACACATCGCCGTGTTGTATGACAAACTGGCATGTGTTTGTACTCCGATATAAAATAATAAATAGAAAATTAAATAAATGTTTTCAACTCGTAGCACAGCGCTTTTCCTCAAAGAGCCAAAACTGATTTTCAGGCTGGCAATAACTGCCAAAATATGATGGTTTTGAATATAGGCTATTTTGGGATAAGTATTTGATTCACTGAATTATTGATTTTGCTCATACACTGTAATGTAGGCGTCATTATTTTTTTTCTTTCAGGTCTTTTAAGTTCAACGTCAGATAAGAATCTTTTTTCATCACAAAAATCATCTTATATTTCTGCTTTATCTGGGGCATAACAATTCAAAACACTGGGAAGCAGAACACACCATCCGTATTGTTAGCAGGGACCTGTGTAAGGGTTAGTCACAGTTTCAGATATTTTCAGACAGGTGAGACTTTCAAGAGAAGCTACCCTGCCAAATTTCATTCAGCCATAGCATCCCCTGCTGGCAAGCAGTCTGTTTTCGTGGCACCATGACTTGTTTCTTCCGGTGTGAGCATCCTTAAAGTTGACTCACCGATAGATATATACGGTTAGTGTTCATTTGTATAGCAATTGAAATGAATTGCTAGAAAATCTGCCAGGAACCTGCTGTGTTTTGGTATTCTCTCAATCTCCAATGGAATAACTGACATTAATGAATCGTTTATGAGACATTCCTGAATCACTTTGATTTAAGGACTTATATATAAAATAATGGTGAGTTAGTAGAGAACAGACTTGAATATACTATAATGAAACATTGGTATCATTTCCGCTTCAAGTGTTTCCACTTTTTTCATAGGAGAGTAAAACAAACTATTACTGTATGTTTCCGTGTAGCTCAGATATTGTATTGCTTTACAGTCTGGCTCACATGTTCAGACGGTAATAAGCAATTAAAATGTTTTCCCTTCATTCTTTAAATAATGAAAACCTTTGTGCAATATTGTAATCCAGAATATATTTAAGCATTTCAACAACATATTTTTGCTACTATACCACATGTCAAATCACTCTAAAATCCTCTTGCATCTTTATAAAGTATATTTAAACATAAGAGATGTATCAATGGCAGGCTTGCTCTATGCCAAATATTTCACAGAACTCTAGAGCATGAGCTAGCAAGCCAAAAAAATAAATGTTCTGGGCATGAATTATGGCATTATTCATATCCATGTCTTGCTGCTTCAGCACTCCTATTGAAAGTGAAGCAAGTGAAAGACAGCCTTAAATTTCATTACTATATTATAGTGGGGTACTAGCCACTCACCAGAGTGGTGATTCATGGTAAAAATAGATAAATCAAACGCTCTTCAGTCTTATGTGTGTGTATGTGTGTGTGTGTGTGTGTGTGTGTGTATGTGTATGTGTGTGTCTTTGTGAACATGAGTGTTTTTACTCTGTGCAAGGATATTGTTCTTGCCTCCTGGTTTCCTCCCTCCACCATGCAGATTCTTCGTGTGCAGCGGGGAGGGGAGCCAGCGAAGCGTGGCATTGCACTACACTGCTTGTTATCAGGTGAGGAAAATGAGGACAGAAAGTGGGCAGACGGGGCTAGTGAGTGGGGGGAAAGAGGTGAACGGAGGGGTGAGCACAGATTGAGAAAAATGAGGGAGAAAGGCACGGATGACTGGAGAGACAGAATGAGAGAGGATGGAGGGCAGCGGGTATGGAAAAATGACTGGGAGAGTGAAGAGAGGCTGACTGAGTGACACTTGAGTCTGTGCTGAGAGCATATAAGAGACACCATGAGAGCCTTGACTTCAATGAAGATGAACATGTGAGGAAAAGGGGAACATTCAATGATTTACAGGAGATCTTAGTTGCTGAAAGAACAGTACTTTCTTCAATATAACAGAGGAAACAGATATCTTCCCTCCCCTTAACGTTTCTAAGAGATATTATTGTTGGTGCTGCTGTCAAACTTTCTTTTTTGCTGAGAGCTACCAACAACACTGGACACAATGCTTTTGTCAAGGTATCATATTTTCTGTCTGTTGATTTTCATATGAACAGGAAGATAAATATATAGCTAACTAGCAGCCAAGCTAACGAAAACAACTCTGAATACCACAGACCTAAAAAGCCCTCAGAGCTGTGGTTAAGGCATATTAAAAGACAGACAGTGGTATTATTATTTCTGAGGTTTTTACTTCCTGATACAGTCTAGTGGAAAGAAGTTTTTTTTTATCACCCCCTCTTGGCCTTTTATTCTTAGTCAACAGGGCTTTTTCGTTCGGAAGAGTTTCCACAGCTGACCTTATATGGGGTCTTCCCTCACCTTAGGATATTGACCGTTAGTTTGTTGAGCTGCCTCTTAGCATAGCATACACCAGGAAGCCGTATTGATGGAAAGATGCACGCACACTGTAGAATCAAATGTGGTTGTAGGGAGAACCTGATATATTATCAGGGGAACAACAATGCTCTATAAAGTATAAATGTAACATCTCACAAAGAGTCACTGAAAATATCATAACATTCTCAGGGAGGTTCACATAGAGGACAAGTGATTCAAAAGTCCAACACCTCAGAAATACAAACGAACAGCTGAACCCGGGGAAAGCAGAGTGGTTCAGAGTTCAAATGTCGAATCGTATCAAGCTGTGTAAAATGTTCTTCAAAACTGTCTAATCTCTCCTGTCTTGTGTCCAGAGACAGTCAGTTGTTGTCATGTCACATGTTCTTTTAATGCCCAGAGTGCATCAAACCAGTGCTTCCACTGCATATGCAATGTACCCCCTATCTTTTACACACACACTTGCACATACAACATGTCAGCATATCTATCAAAAAGAAGGAGAAGTGTGTTTTATCCCCCTGATGTTCTAATCCCTGTAGGCTTCATGTTTACTGCAGTGCTTGGGAGGGAAGGCATAACTAGGCAGCATGACTTTAGATTGAACCTCTTCTTGATCAAATTATCCACAGTCAAAGAATTGGCCAAAGGATCTTGAGAAAGAACAGTGTGCATTTCAAAAGTATTTAGTGTTGTCTTCATCTGGTCTGTGATCGTTTTTGTGTTTTGCGTGTCCATGTGTAGAATTGCATGCATGCTTGCTCCACACGTGTCTCCGTGTGTAACTGTGTGCACTGTGCAGCATGGTAAAGTGATTTATTAAGACACATACATTCAGTATTTGATTTCCTGCCTGTGCTGGAGAAAGAATGAGTGAGGGGAAAGATCTTAAATATTTGATCAAACCCAGGTAGCACACACTGCCTCAACAAAGCATTCTCTGTCTGCTTGAAAAACAGAGTAATGCACTGACAATACATTCAAAACATTAATTCTCATTTACAGGCTTCTTGCACCTTTTTCTACAATTTACACTGCAATGTGAATGTTGTCATAAAACCAGTACCTTACTTGGCTTTAAATCGAATAGCCAAATGCAGTTGTCCCATGAGAAAATGCATGAGCACTGATAGCTTTTGAGTTTGTAAAGTAATTCTATTCACCCCATTTAATGTAGGTAATGGAAAAGTAATTCAGCCAGTCTCAGTGATTTTATGTACAAAGCAATTGAGTTCACCAACTAGGTAGTGTTTCAAATAAACCCTATACTCATAATAAAGCTAATAAGTAACTCTCATACTAAAAACATCCTCAGGGAGAGAGATTTTAATACAAATGTATCAAGCTGAAGTCCAGCTGATGAAAAGCATAATGATCTACCGCTCAATGGTACACATTACAGGCTTAACGGAAATGTACACTGCAATATGCACTTAATCATATTCATAAGGGTCAGGTCACATCTGGAGAATGAATAAATAAATAAAACCCTTCAGCATTCATTAGTTAGAATGTAGAGCATGCACTGAAAGCTTGCTTTTCGAATGAAGAGAAAAGTATTGACTCGTTTGCTATTCTCTAAAGGAAAGAAGAGTGTTAATCTAAAAAAAAACAACTAAGGGGTTTTATACATACATAATTCAGAGCATTGATATAGCAGCAAACACGCATTTGCTATGTGAATATATAGTTGTATATGGCATTCAAACAGGTCACTCTCCATTTGTGTGTGTTTCAATCAGAGCTTCTCCGTTATTTGTATTAATTATAGCTGGGTTGGCCATGCATGTATTTTAGTGCATCATGTGAGTCCCTGATTGTGTGTTTCCCAATGGCTAGCTAATTTCCGCCACTCTGCACCGGCTCATGCGATGGTTAATGCTGATTACGCCGTCATAAGCCATCATCCGGTCCCCCTCGATTGCCATTGTTAGCTCTCTCAGCACTGTTGCCATTGTTCGCATGTTGAAAGCCGTGTGGAGGCAATTACTCATTCATAAAATATGCTCTAAATGTCATACTACCTTTAAGTCAACAACACAGCACTCTGGATTTACTCTTCTGATGAGGAAAACCAACAAACACTTAGCGAAAATAAATATGTTTTTGCTGAGCTATATTGGTTTAGCAATTCACCTTGTGGCAGTGATGTAAAGGTGTACTCCAGGGTGTGTCATCACACTGTGACATCACCGGTCCTACAGGGGTTACACAATTAAGACTTGACAAGTGCTTTCCTACCTGGTATTAAGTTAAGACTCAAATTATACACAAGACAAGAAGTTTTTTCTTGTTTTAAATGGTTTTGAGGATGAAAGGTAGTATTGGTTTCAAACAAGCTCATGTGTAATTGATTATACTGAATATGCACCCCTACAAATGGAACTCAACAGTCCTGAACCGGTTTCATGCAATCTATAACGGAACTACATCTAATGTAATGGCATCACATATGCAGACACACTAAAACATATATTAGGGCACAATACTGTGTTTACCTTTAAAGGGCTTGTTTGTCTGGAAGTTGTGTTGATATTTCTTTTTGCAACCCCTCAGTACGATGAGTACACACACCATTTCACAGCAATAAATAAACCATTCGCTCAAAGCTCATTGCATTGTCCTTTTCAAACACATGCTAAAATGCATAGAGACACGCATAAAGAGATCCTAACGAGAAAAGTCAGTTGCATTCTGAAGGAGATATTACCACAGAGTTGGGTTGATTCCACTGAAATGGGTGTTAAAAAGGTCTTTCTTCATGTTACGGCTTGTGATTTGATGACATTGCATAACATCATGAATACTGAGAATTCAGTATTATTTTGTATTCGTCTCGTCTTGCTCCATCTCCACCTTCTTCTTCCTGCCTCCTCGTCTTCTTGTGATTTGCATGTGAATTAAAGGTGGCGGCTCACAGATCCCCCCACTCACTTTTAGCAATTGAACAGACCTACCAAGAAGAATTGGCAAGTCTGAATGCCTGGATTCAGATGAGCCCAGCTGTTACAGACATATCCAACAACACTATCACTGTCAAATGTGCCAACATAAAGTTTCCTCAGGAAGTTATATCAGCAGAAAACTCAGTTAAAACATTTGTTATTTTACTTTCTGCATTCATTAAAAAAAATCATATTTTTTTAGTTACCACTGCGGTTAAAAGGCATACAAAAATAATGTAAATATGTCATTCTCAAACTGTGCTTAAGATTTCTCCATACAGGAAGCATGTGTGAGCTGATATTTGGAAGGCTTCATGTATAACCATGCACATATTCATGAACATGCCCTCAAGCAGACTACAGTACATTCTGTCGGTGAATGTCTCTGAGTCTTAACCAAAATCTAGGTGTTTAATTGTGTCTATTTATCCTTGAAATGTTGAATGTTTTTTACCTAGATGTGGAGTTATTAAAACTGGAAGGCATTAGTGTTGCTTGTTCAGATCAGATACCCACCGGGATGCGTTTTCGCAAAACAGGGTTTAATGAAGTCTCAGTGGTAGCATCTCAGGCAGTAGTTCCATTCAAATTGCTCCCAGTGTTTTAATCAATTCTTAGGTTGCACAATTTTAGAGTCTCTGTGTGTCTTTTGTGGATGTGGATGTTTGTTATTCTTTGAACGGTAAATGTTTGAATTCCATAAAACATGGTGTGATCTATGAGCTGCTTTGTGGCTTTTCTTATAATAAACAGGATGTTGAGAGCTGGAGGGCACGTAGCCATACTCACACTAACGCATTTGACCATCACCTCTTATGCAGTAATACAACTGTATATAGGGACACATATGTTTCTCACTGCTTGCAATGCATACTCTTCATTTTGTGACACACTCTCATATCCCCCCTACCACACAGTTACTCCTTCTTACATTTTTTTTAAATATACTGCAAAAACACACACAGAGACCCAACAGCATTTATCAGCAGCTAGTGTTGACAGAAACTAAACAGAACTGTCTCTATCAGCGGATGTGTATCAGGGCTACAGGGACCCTATTCATTCCTATTATCAGTGATTACCATCACTGTGTGCTCCTTCTGCTCCTGATTTGTATCTGTGCCAGCAAGCCAAAAGACCTTCCACAGAGACTAAAGGTTTCAACATTTATGTTCCCAATTATTATCGTTTTCAATTAAATAAACAATTAGGTGCAACAAGAGGAAGAGGGGGATGGGTGTCCCTTTCAGAACTTGCCTAATATATATATATAAGGGTTTGCACGTTTGTTGGAATGAGGTTGTTACTACACTACTTGTGACTACAATTAGTCAAGTAACAACCATTTGTATTTGATGGTTGACATTTGCCAACATTCGGAGACATCTCAGAGGGGTCAGGTAGATTAGGCAAACTGATGTGGAGATTAGCTTTGAAGGAGGGTGATGAAAAGGAAAAAGGTGGAGCACCAAATACAAAAATATCATAAAATATAGTTAGAAAATATTAAAAGGGAGAGGTTTTTGTCTGTATGATGGTACTATGTATTAAGGAAACTAAAAAGGAGCCTATATAGTGTATATACATACATTATATGTTTAGACAACATTACATTATGTTATAGTATTTCCTTACATTGTCACTATGTAAAATGTACACTAACCAAAATAAATGATCTTCATTGAGACACCAGAGGCGGCGAGAACACTATGACAAAAGGCCATCTGTTATTTACAGCATCATCACAACATTCACAACAATGTGGATTTAGCTATTTTACCCTCAACAACTTTAGTGACTGATGGTCTTTCTCTTACATTTTCCTTATCCTTCTGCTTTTTACCCATTAGGCCTTCATATCCAACTGAATGGATAACTATATCCATTATTTTCAAGGCCGAAGAGTGGTTGTGTACTCATGATTATTGTAACTGTGATATAAGTCAGCGTATAGATGGAAGAGCACACTGTTCTTTCATCCTCTTAGCAGCACTAAGTGACAAATATAAACCATTACTGTAGATGTGGCACACATGCACAGATGTGTAGACTTAAGTCATGATCTCTATCCTACCCTTTTTTTCCCCGAGACCTTTTCTGTCCCTAGTATTGGTTCCTCTCTCTTCCTTTTTACTCTTTAAAAATAATGGTGGAGTAACAGAGGAACCAATCAATCCATCTTGATAGTGTTATTAGCATATTCATCTATTTCTGCTAATTCTAGTTTCAGCGAGCTCAAGGTTTTTCCACAAAAACATTCTCAAACAATGTTTTATTTTGCATTCGTTGTCACGTTATCACACTCATCCACTAACCTTAACATAATGTTACGTTAAACTGGAATTAATAATAAAGAACTCTTGCCATTCAGCTCCAACTACAATATACCATCTAGTAAATTGAAAGTGATTAATCAAAACCTTGCACATACCTATAAGGCAAAAGCAGACATGTCATTACACAGCAGATAATTGTAATGCAAGCATAACCGCAGACATTGCTATACTAAAGTATTTTATTAGGAAATGTTATGATTGATACCGCAGGAGAAGCAGGAGTTGATGAAATGAGCAGTTGTTAGACAAGCTGTCAAACAAACTCCTGCTTTCAGTAGACATACTTCATAGCTTATTATGAAGTGTTCAAGTGTGAAATTGAAATGTGACGACCTGTCCTATAGGACTAAAGCTACGTTGAGTTTCCCAAGATGCCAACATTACAGGGCAATATGTGTGGGCTGTGTGCAAGACAAATCCCTAAAGCCAATATACAATAGTATCCTCTGCTGGAAGGTTGACAGTGATCCTTTAGAAACTCCCCCTTCCAAAACAACTGTGACTGGCAGGGAGATACGCCACATAACTATTTCAGCCCATAACACTCCTAATACTCATACGTTCTTGTTAGAAGTAACTCAAAAATTATTAAGGAACACTGAGGGAGCTGCATGGGGTTGACACTGATTTACTCAACTTTAATGCTTACCTTTTGAACAATTCTGCACAATACCACAGTTATTTGATTTATAAGGGTCTTTCACATCTACATATCCCCTGTTCTCACTTGTGTACTGCTGGAGTATTGACATACTGTAGAATGGCATGGATTGGATAATCTTCTAGTTTATAATGGATCGTGAATCATACTATTTTTAGACATACAGAATCTGCCAGCTGCGAGTTAATCTGAACCGACGTTGTAACATACTGAGCAAGGGGTTCAAGGGTTAACAAGCATTATATTCACGGCCATAAATACAGGAAGGGAGGGGGCAGGTTGGAGGGATTTATGTAGCCATAACATCCATTTGTCTCTGTCCATCACAAACACAAATAATCACTAGCCTCCCACCCAACCAATGGCCACAGCAGATGGACAGAATGAAGTGTGGCTTTGCCAACAAATCTATATGTTGCTTGCAATGTCTGCTGTTTGTTTTACCACTGGTTACATCATTTACAGGTTTTACAAATTGCAATCAAGGGATTGCTGCAATAGATACCACATTGTAGTTATGTTACTATACAGCAGATTACAGATTTCCTGTTATGAAAAGACAGGTGTTTAAAGTTTTTTTTAGCACTTTGTTAAAGTAGAAAAACAAAATGTTTTTTATTGAAGTGATGCATTAATGCAGGTCTTTTATGTGCTGCAGTGAAAATAGCACCTACAAATTCTGATTACTTTCCCTCTCCCTCTTTGGCTTTGAATTTTAAATCTCACATTGTAAATCGAGCTCTTCTGCTTTCCTTTGCTTCATTCCAACATTCACTGTGTTGTTCTCTCTCGACCTTTCAAGTTCACCATCACACTCACCTTTTTTCCATCACATCAACCCCCAGAGTGAGTGAAAGTGTTTGGATTCTCATTGCATCATTTCCCAAATGACTTGACCTTAATACATGATAAAACAACCTGAGAAGGAACATGTAGGTTTTTGTGCATCAAAGAATCATGGGACTCATGAGACTCCTGTCAATATTTGTGTACCCTTTCCTTCACTTATATTTTCCACCTCCTTTTCCATAACCCAGAAGTAAGGAGCAGTTAACAAAATGTATATTTCTGTTTATCACACGTAGATATTTTCTTTTATGTCAAATTGGCAACACAGGGACAAACATATTTCCTTTTCATTACCTGACTTGCTCTACCCCACATACAGTATAGATTTAACAATGCAGAATCATAAATGCAGCTACTCCCATCACAACACCCAAGAGAAATCACTTGCCATTGCACCACATAGCCTCAGAGCCCTTGCCCTTTAGCTTCCATCCTCCTCATCACAGGAGAGATCCTCTGAGACCGGGGGAACAGCTGCGTGAAGCCCCATGATCCAACCTAAGAGACCCAGCCCAGTTTAGTCTATCCTGGCCTTATATGCATACATGATCCCAAAGGCAGAGGCCACATCATGCAGGTTGCATTAACTTGTGCACTCTGTTTTGCTTAAAGGGTGTCCAAAACATTTATGTACAGAAGGAGACAGACTTAATCATGTTTCATTCAACTATTTCATTTTAGTTCAAATTGTTTTCCTACAAATAATAGAATGAGGACTCACAGGTCTCCTGCCCCCATTTTGATTGTATTATGCATGCTGGAAAAACATAGCACATACTGTGCATATGACAAATTACATACACATTTGTATGCATGCATACACATATGAATACGCATGAACACAGCACTGATAGATGTGAGCATACAAGCCTGTTTTCATACGCATCATTGCATGCTTGCACACATGCGCAGATGATGGCACAAACACACATTTAACCCTTTTATGGTGTTAATATTTTTGTTACTCAGCCAGTGTTCGTGGGTCTGGTGGACCCGCTGCCTTTTTAGGCTTCAATTCAACACAATCAAACTATTTTATGTTAAAGATACTCAACAGATGTTTACTTCATCTCAATTACAAGAAATATAAACAGCATGGTTAAAATTTGCCCTTTTACATGTGTTAGATCACATTAATGAATTCAAGTGCTACTGGTTTTTTTGCCCACTGACCGGCTGGTCCTGTGGCTCGTCTTTTTTTTTAAGCTGATGCTCAATCTCGTCCTCTTCTTCAAAGTCACTGTCAGACTCTGAATTCTCAGAAATGTGATCCTCTGAAGCCTCTTCATCAAATGGTTCACTCTCTTCCAGAATCATATGCAAGGCCCTCTGAGCAGAGAATCTTTTGGCCATCTTGATCAGTTGTGATAAGGACCCAAACTGGCAAAGCTTTATTCATTGTGTCTTGCCCCAAATTTGCAGCTTGGATAGAGTGTGAACAATATAAAGATTGGGTCCCGCAAAACACAATGCGGGAATGTGAGAGCAGACCGTGCTTGAATTTATCAACAAGGTTGCAACCTTGTGCGGGAATGGCAGGGGCAGAAACACAAAACACACACACACACACACACACACACACACACACACACACACACACACACACACACACACACACCTTTGTAGTTGTGTCTTCTTTGGATCTTTCACTCGTATTTTTTTATGTTTTCATTTCTCTCCCCTCCCTCTACAACATTTTCTCCCACCCCTCCTCTCTGGTTCTCGATCTCTGTCTGTCTCCTCAGTCGTCCCTTGGCATCTCCCTCCGCCTCTCTCTGCCTCTGCCTGACGTCATAGCAACCGCAGTGTAAGATCCAGGGCTTGCCCATCATTCTGTCAAACAGGACAGAGACAGCCAGACACATGAGAACTAGAGGTGGTGGAGTAGGGGGATGGAGGTGACAGAAAGGGAATTAACCACATTACAGTCATGTGTTGGGTCAATGCCTTATTTGGGCTATTTGGCAAGCAAACTGTGGGCAAGGTCGGCTTCAGGCTGCAGTATTTGTAATCATATGACTCACGGCATGGTGCAGCAAACTGACTATATGCAAGCAATGCAAGAGGGTTAGAATGAACTGAAAGGCGTCATAGTGATGTGTCATAGGGCAGATACAGAAGGGTGAAAGAGATTTAGGACAGGGTATAGTAAGGTGAAAGATATTTTAGAAAAAAGGACATCTTTGTTCTTTATGTGTGTGTGTGGCAATAGAGACAAAAGAGGATTGCAAAAACGAAGGATAGGGACTAAGTGTAATCATATGCAAAAAAAGAGTGAGATACTAAGTGATTTGCATTTTAAAGGTCTTTTGGCTCCTTAGTCAGAAGGCCATGCAACATGTGCTTACTTTTCATACACTCACACACACATACATACAGCCACATAATCTTGTTCTTTGGAAGAAATTAAAATGCCGTCTCTCACTGTGCAAAATGTGAAGCTCCAGCACCAAAGTGCCAGCTCCTGTCACGCATGAATCACCTCATAGATAGGAGAATAGATGGTCATTTGGTTTTAATGCCCATTTAGCCTGACTCCCAACCAACATGAGATAACACAGAACACTGTCCCCTAAGGCAAATTGGGACTACAGGAGCACACCAGACTCAATTATTATATCTTATCTGATGTGTGTGTTTCAGGGAGCGTTGGTGAGTGTGTGGATCATGGAGGCTTGTTGGGGGGCTGTTAGAAAACATATTGCATACTGTAAGGTCTTCCTTTTAATGGTTAGGCTATAACATGTGCCAATGTAAAAAAAACATTGTGTATGTATGTATTACACTAGTGACATCTTGTGGAGCAATTATGTAAAAGCAATATGTTTCCACCATCAGCCTAACAGTTTTTAAAAGAAGAGATTCAAGGTTGGTTTGAATTCAAAACCCAACTCAAAACCCACCTGTTCAAACTGGCATTTTCTTTATAATCTGTACCCTGTGTCCTTTTGTGTCCTTTTGTAGTCAATTTCCTGTTGTTTGTCTTGTTTTACCCCGGCCGATACTTCACTAAATCTACTGTTTTAATTGTTCCCTATATTGCCCCTATGTCCTGTAAGGTGTCCTTGGGTGTTATGAAAGGCGCCCCCCAAAATAAATGTATTATTATTTATTATTATTTCAAAATACTTATAGTCAACACAATCTCTTTTCACTATCTTGTCCAAACAATGAATGAATGCTACAAACATGTTTTCCACTTCTTCTATAATTTATAGGCTATCCAAAAGCAACATTCTTTTTCAATTCAATATTACAGATCATGTCTATCCATGATCTATTTTAGAACCGATACAAGTAATAATGCCAATGTAATTACTACTGACCAAATAACAATTCATCTAAATTGAATTTAAGCAAACTTGAAAACGACCTTTCTCTTAAACGTTCAACAATATTAAGCAAATATTAATATATTAATACATCTTCCTGTTATTTCCAGTCGTCTTATAACATGTATTATTCAGAAGGTTAAACACGTCATTCCATTTTTTTTTTTTTAAAACGCTAGACACCCACCATACGTATTCAAACGCCCAGACTTCCATAACAAGGTTTTTGTTTAACAAAAGCATGTCCAAAGGTGCTGCAGATTCAATCAATCTAACATTATGATTAGTACTACTTTTGTGCCTGGTTGGTGTTTGTGCAGGGGCTGTGATGAATGAATGACATAACGAGCGAACCAGCGTCGATGGAGGAAACTAAAGAATGAATGGCACAACAGACGTCGTGTGCCTACGTCATCTATTCCTCTGCGGAAGGATATTTTCCGTTTTCTGAAGTGTAGTTCCGGGATCTGGAACTACTTTTCAGGATAGGAAGGGGAAAACGTTAAGCGTGTAAGGATACAGCGGAGAGACACGTCGCTAGCAGGTGCAATCACAAATGCGAGGCGTATGATGGTATAGCATATGGCGTTTACAATTGTCTAACGTTAGAAAACTAGGCCACAAACTATAACATTGTGCTTTCACTGGAATAATGTCACGGTAAGCTATGCTAGCAGGCTGTTGTCCACCTTTGTATGTACCGTTAACTGTTAGCTAAAAGCAAAAGGTAGCATATTTGGCTAACAGCTGACAACTCTTAGTGAATACATTCATGTAACATTGGTCCTTGAGACGAATGTTAGTTGTTAAATCAATTCATAAACATTGTTTATTGTCGTAGTGCACGTTTTGTGTGGCTTAATAACAAATACATGTCAATGTAGTAGGTCAAATGTGTTGCCATTGAAAATGTAAATATTCCTAATTTGATAGACTGCCTTTGACGTCAGCAGGGAGCGTTTGACGTAACGTCCAGCTAGTTTAATATTAAACATTTTGCTTTCTAAAGCATATCGACATAATGTTTACATACTTACATACGAGTTTGCTTAGTACTTCCTTCGCAGCTGGAGTTATATATTTTTTGAATCGCTTGTGGCTTTATTTAACAACCGTTAGTTTTTTTTTAGCATCATACCATCTTGGTGTATGGTTTAGTTTAAATTAAGTATATATTTATGTTACATTATAGCAGGCACTGCTTTACTCTTTGATCAACCCCGAATACTGAAACCAGATGAGTCACTTGTTGCTTTATTTGATATAATGTTTTAAAGCTTAACATTAATAATCTGTGGTTCTGTAAAGACACCTCAGTTTAAAAGGAAATTGTTTTAGAGCTGTCACTTGTTATTGTTGGGCACAAGCTGGTAATTCTCTGACATGTTAATGGTTTGGTTTGATTTTGCATGTAAAAAAGAGACATGGTCATGTAGGAGGGTGTTTTCACACGAGGGGAAAATGACTCACTATTGTTGTGGTTACTCAGGAATAACTGGAGGAGGTGTTGGGAAGGGGAGGGGGTGTCGTGGGGCTGCCCTACAGGGCGACACGAACTCATTTATAAAAGGAAACTGCTCTGCTGAAGGAAAAGGGAGACTTTTGCTGCACGCACAAACACATACACTTGCCCTGTCTGTTCAGCAGGATGTTACTCTTTGTTTTACTTTCGGCAGGGTGTTAACCACTGTGCAAACACAGGTGAGAACAGCCGCTCCTCAATAATAGAAAATATGTTGTGTTCAGAGTGAAATTGTAAAACATCCTAATATAGACCAAGACATTTCCTCTAATTAGTCATTTGTTATTTTGTATTGTTGTTTCCAGGAGTTTCGTATATTCTGTAGGAAGATTCACGTCATGAGATTATACATTTTTATTAACAATGGCTCAGTTTGCAGTTGCTCTTTCTTTGGTATTGTTTGTATTTGGCCGTTGGGGGCATTGTTGTGAATCATCGGGCAGTGCTGCTTTCTTTGTATAGGACTTTTGACAAGAGCCCCATTAATGCAGGATTGTTTAGTTTAGATGAATACTAAACATTCAATGTGTTTATGAAGATGATGATAAATCAGCTGATCACATTTTTTGGTGAACATTTCTGCTATGTAACCTGTACATTTATTTATTAAAACGGATTAAGGATGTACTGAGAAAGAGAACATTTTAAATTGTACATTTAATAGAATATCTTATTTATAAGAAGAAAACAATTTTATATACATTTTGGAGCCTATATTTTTGAAGTTATGGATAAGTATTTGGAGGGTAACTTCAACCACAGTAACATCTGATACCCACTGAGCTACAAGCCATCATATTGTAAACAAAATAGTTTGATACAATTACCATATTTAAGGATGCAAAATAAATGGCTGATTTATTTATGTTCATTTACTAATTGATTTATTAACTAGTACAAAAAAATAAATCCTTATTGTCTACCCGTGTGGAAATATGTCTGCTAATCATTTAATGTGTAACTCGTGCTTCCCTCTGCAGCACCATTTTGCAGTTTATTGTTGATATGTGCATCAGTGTGCGGAAAGGGCTTAGTCGTGTTGGTTTTCTTGGCAGGTGATTGAAACGGTTTGTGTTCTTGTCAGAGAGTCGCTCCAAAGTCCCAGAACTCCCCTGAGCTACACACAGAGCTAGCCCGAAAGTACTTGGCCATCCTCCAAACCTCAAATTGATTTCTCATCTCTCTTAAGTCCTAAATCCCTCCTCAAATGCTGCAAGCCCGCTGCTGGAATGAATCACTTCGGCATGCAGGGTGTTTGCATGCTGGTGAGCCTCGTTGCAGGTTACGCTTGTTGTGCTCTTATGTCTGCCCATGTATGTTAGTGCATGGTTTATAAGTGCTTACCTTCTTAATTGTGTCCCCTTTAAACCCCCTAACTGCAATATGGATTATGAACATGAAAGCAAGATGTCTTTACCCTCCAACTTCCCCTCCCCTTACTCAATAGCTTTATTGACGTAGAACTTATACATCAAATTATTGGTAGTGAAATAGCGATTCAAACTCATAGAAAGCTCATTCATTGCAGGTATATTTGAGGTGCTTCCTTTGACTCTCACTTTCAGTTTTAATGTCTTCATATGCAGCAAATGTCTATGATGCTAGAATTTTATGGAATGGTCATTCAAGCATATAATAGCCAGTGGACCAATAGCCTGAGATGAACTCTAAATGGAAAAAAAGAGCATCGACACAGACACTTCTATCCATTTAATTGAGCTTGTGTTTTATTTGTTAGATCAAATGGGGATCTAAGAAGACTTGCACAGTTGTGATTCATAAAGGCAAAGCTGTTGACTAAATGGAAAAAATGAAATGATGAGTAGTCTCACTTAGGGCTGCACGATTTTGGGAAAAAATCTAATTGCGATTTTTCTGACAAATATTGCGATTCGATTTGCGATATTTGTTTTTAAGCGACCCAACGGAAGTTTATTTTAAAATGCGGCCATACCTCCGGCTAGGAAGGTCTTACCAACATGCTCCTGTCTCTAGCACCCCCGCAGCCCGAGCTACGAGTGAAAGAACTAAACTTACATGAAACTTCCGTTGGGTTGCTTTAAAGTCAAGCTTCAGTTTAAGACTCACCCTGTAATAGAAACATGTGATGGAGCATTACTAACCTGACTCAGATGGTTTGTTTCATCAAACCATCTGGGAAAGCTCCATTGGAAGCCATTTGGAAAAGGGCAAGTGATTGGATCAATCTGTCTATCACCTTCTATCATGGGCCACTTCTGATTGGTTAACAATGGATGGTACATGTGGAGCACAGCACTTCTGATTGGTGTGGATGACTGACACACAAGAAGAAAAAAAATAATGTAAAAAAATAAAATAAAAATGTAGGCTTTGTGATTTGATAATCGCATCATTTGATAATCGCATCATTTAAAATCGCAATTTTGATTTAAAATCGATAAATCGTTCAGCCCTAGTGTCGCTGAATGGTTGTTAATCTTTGCCCAAGGACTTGTACCGGTATAAAAATAGGTCGAGAACACACACAGAGTTAAGTAAAGTAACTAGCCTCTGGTTAGTACAGCAGTCATATGGCTATGAGAAAACAAAGTCCCTCCTTCTCTCTTTTCATTACATTATATTTAGCTGCAGTTTTATCCAAAGCAACTTACAATAAGTGCATTCGACCAACAAAATACAAACTTGAAGAAAACAGAATCATATAAGTACATCAGGTTTCATAGAGACAAAACATTTCAAGTGCTACTCAACTGGCTTTAGATAAGCCAGTCCTTTATTAGTATATAAGTGCTTAGTTAGTAATTGTATTGCTCAAAGTGGAGTCGAAAGAGATGGGTTTTCAGTCTCCCCCGGAAGATGTGTAAGCTATCTGCTGTCCTGATGACAATGAGGAGCTCATTCCACCATTTTGGAGCCAGGATAGCAAACCCACTTTTTTTGCTGATGGGAACTGTTGATCTTTTTCTGTCTTACTTACTGTGCAGAACTTCAGAATCTCTTGCTTCAGTAAAGCCTGAAGAAGGAACAATGCTTGGATCCAAGATGGTTTGACTTGAGATGGACTCACAGTGGCAGCGTTTGGGATCACCTTGGAATTGAATCGCCAAACCTTTTTTTTGATTTTCTTCCTCCTCTGTCCTTTCTACAGAGTGAGCGCTATCTGCTGACCTCCTTTCACCAGAGTGACTTTTTGAATCGAGTCCATTCACTCTCCTACCAACAACATGTCAGGTAAAGAGTTTTTCTGTATCGATTTGGCGCAAAATAACATTCAATCTGAAGACGGGTTTCTCTACATGTACTTTTTTAATGCAATACGATAAATGCCTCTGCCTTTACTTTGGATATATTGTGACGTCTCATTTGAGTTTTCTACATACTTTGCCATTCTCAAAATGCCCTTTATAGTTTTATCAATATTTTCTATGAAATTACTAGTTGTTTTTTTTAAATCTAACAATCTGTTTCTCCCTCAGGTACCTACACACCAGCCCCTGGTGGGCCCTTCTCTGCTCTCACTCCGAGCATGTGGCCCCAGGATATTTTGGCCAAGTACCATCAAGTGAGGATATGTCTTTATTTATAGTTTAATGTGCAAACCTTCACAAGAATGAGGGACACTAAAACATTGAAAGGAGAAAAAGACAATTCTGGAATGAGAGGAGAAATGAAAGTAACAATCTGTGAGGCATCTGATAGAGGGACAGAATATTAAGACAAAAACTAGCTTTCACGGGTATTTCAAAGTCACGTTTCCTCTTTCATCTACTAATGAACTGCATGTTCTCTTTTGTCTCTACAGAAAGAACCCTCAGAACAGCCTGAACTCCAGTATGATGAGTTTGGCTTCAGAGTGGACCCTGAAGGTATCCTCACATCGAGACATTCACAAACTCCTTCATCTATTTTCTCCTCACTTGTAAAATTCCTAAATCCCAGTAAAACACACAATACACACAGTAGCTACATTATTTACTCAAATGCATTTATGAGTGCAACTTTTGTCTTTTATGCCTGGGAGGGGAAAATGTTTTGTACCATTTAAACTTCTATAAAGGGAGGTCTATTTTTGCCTTTGTTATTCAACCACTTATCTCTTATCAACATAACTTTCCCCTGACTCACTTCCCTTCCTTTCCTTCCATATCCCTCTGTTTGGTTACATTAAAGGGGACCTATCATGCAAAATGCACTTTTTGATGTCTTTTATGATGTCCCCGAGAACACACACACAGTTAAATAAAGTAACTAGCCTCTGGTTAGTACAGCAGTCATATGGCCATGAGAAAACAAAGTCCCTCCTTCTCTCTTTTCATTACATTACATTTAGCTGCAGTTTTATCCAAAGCGACTTACGGTGCCCCAGTGCATTCGACCAAGAAGATACAAACTAGAAGAAAACAGAATCATATAAGTACATCAGGTTTCATAGAGCCAAAACATTTCAAGTGCTACTCAGCTGGCTATAGATAAGCCAGTCCTTTGTTAATATATAAGTGCTTTGTTAGTAATTGTATTGCTCGAAGTGGAGTCGAAAGAGATGTATCCCCGGTGTGTCAGGGAACTCACGCAGCGTCAGAATACAAAACCCTCTCTCTTTTCCTGCGTACCCAAATCTCTAAAAACGGGGCTACAACGGAGCTGATCCAGATTTGCGTCCGATTTGACGTAATATCAGAAATGTAGGCTGGCTTTACACCCACGGCCCAATCAGAAACGTTGCTATCAGAAACAATGCCCGACTGTTTTGGATGTAATATGGTTGGTGCTTACATTAGCATCGCTAACACTCAGAGCTAACCTGTACTGGAGAGAGCATGTGTGTGAAGAAGCAGGAAATACAAAGGAACTCACCTTGTGGTAGGGATGCACCGAATATTCGGCCACCGAAAATTATCCGAAATGAAAAAAAATATCACCGAATGTCAGAGAACAGGGTTACGTTGATCATACTCCGCATATTTGTCCGGGTGTTTTGATTTCAAGTGATGGTAAAAAAATGGTAAAAAAATCCCATTAGAACGACTTTAAAAAGGCATAATATATATTGCTGGTAATATTTTTATTTTTAAGAAAATATAAATTGTGCGACTGAAGTTTACAATACACTGCTGGCAGTCGTGCCAGGGTCTGTGGTGAGCTGCTGGAAAAGGGTCATATGTCGAGGCGTTGTGTGCCGAAGTGGTGAAAGTCTTTGCAGTTACACCCCCTGAGAAATGTCAGCGGAACACGTTTTACAAATCGCAATCTCTTTCTCTGATATTTTGAAATATCTCCAAGCGGCAGACATGTTGGCTGTGAGCCAGCCGCGAGCATGGTCGCGCGCTGTGCTTGTCGCCGCGTTTTGATTACGTCATCACAACAACACGTTAGGTTTCCAAACTTATAGGTGCATTTGTTGTTGTTGAAGGCCTGGCTGTTACAGTCTTTATTTACACTATTTTGTTGTAGGCCTACTGGCCTAGATGTTTATGCAGTTTTAAAGCACCGTGGCTTTGTTCTGAATGCACTTTGTTGTAATTATCCTACAGAGAAAAGAAAATGCACTTGACTTGGAATTAATGTACTGTATGAATTCAAAAGTGCTGAATAAATGTTTTATGGACCCATAATAGTGATTATTATTTAAGTTAAGTTTTGCCATAATCATGTCTTTTTCCATAATCAGGTAGCTGAACAACATTGGTAAAAAATGTATACATTATATATATATATATGTCTATTAATCATTTTCGGCCTTTCAACATTCGGTTTTCGGCCAACTGTTTCCTATTTTCGGTATCGGTTTCGGCCAAGAATTTCCCATTCGGTGCACCCCTACCTTGTGGTATAACCGGCAAGAGAGAAAGCCTTTGAGCTCCATACTGTTTCAGAAATAATCCTTGATAATCCATGATATGGCGTTTCATCACGGCAGTATCTGCCGACAGAATCTCCCGCATGAGCATGATCTCCCCCTCCTTTTCTTTTTTGATCACTTTTTTTTTTTTTAAAGCTTTATACCCCAAAGCAGCACTTTTGAAACAGGAAGTGAAATAGAGGGATATGAGGCATGGCTAGAATGGGTGATCTGTTTGGTATTCTGAGCAAAATATATTTGATAGACATGTTTTTTATATATTTTTAGATCTGAGTCCTATGCTATTGCCTAAAAGTAGCACGATAGGTGACCTTTAAAGTTATACCTGATATTATTTTCCCATTCCTCAATTCAAGAGTTTGACGGGGCTTTACTTTAATAATATTATGTTTACAGAGAACACTGCTCACCCCCATATATTACTCTCTCCTCACAGATGATGGGAAGCCCAGGTCCAGGCTTGGCACTGAAGGCTCCCCCCAGCGTGAAGACCCCCAGCAGCGACTGCGCTGGCAAGCCCACCTAGAGTTTACCCACAACCACACTGTGGGAGACCTGACCTGGGATCTGATTGATCCTGTCCTCTCGCGCTCTGAGCGGCTGCGTTCCCTGGTGCTGGGGGGTATCCCTCACAGCATGAGACCACAGGTAGGGACAGGGGCTCAGCAGGGACAACTGTTTAATTGGAAGTGCTACACATTTAGCCTGTCCATTTTTGATGTAAAAAATAAATAGTTTTCACTAGAATGCTCCAGATGAGTATTACATGTTTGTTATCTCCAAAGTCACAAAACAGTGATGTAAAGATGCTTTGTTTGTTAGCTGTGGATGCGCCTGGCTGGAGCGCTGCAGAAGAAAAGGACCTCTGAGATCTCTTACAGAGAAATCATTAAGAACAGTTCCAATGACGACTCCAGCACTTCTAAACAGGTAAAACCACAATCTAATTACCCCTCACCAAACACAAACCCATTGCAGAATTCCTACCAAGCATAGTTCTTGAGATCATGCGTAATAATTATTTAAAGTTGGAAAACGGCTACTTAAATACAACTAAATAATCGTTATTGGCATATTGAAATTAAATGTATATTTTGTATTATGTATTTAACACGTGACATGTCGTTTGTAAGACATGTTTCTTTCCTGAAGTGTGATTGTTCTGTGTTCCCCTCTGTCCCTCAGATAGACAAGGACCTGTTGCGGACGATGCCAACCAACGCGTGTTTCTGTAGCATGAGCAGTGTAGGAGTGCCGAGGCTGAAGCGGGTACTGAGAGCCCTGGCCTGGCTCTACCCAGACATCGGGTACTGTCAGGGCACCGGCATGGTGAGAACACATTATACAGAAAGACTACATTACACTCATATAATAGACACACAGTTGTAGGAAGCACCTTCATCAAATGTTATACATTGTGTCCTCGTCCTATTTTTTACTGTCTCCACCTTCACTGATACCCTTGTCGTTGTCCTGACACTTATGTGTTCACCCCCACAGGTGGTTTCTTGTCTGCTGCTCTTTCTGGAGGAGGAGGATGTTCTATGGATGATGTGTGCCCTGATCGAAGACCTCCTCCCTCCAGCCTACTTTAGCTCCACTCTGCTGGGTGTCCAAACAGACCAGAGGGTTCTCCGCCAGCTCATCGTTCAGTACCTGCCGGCCCTCGACCGTCTTCTGCAGGAGCATGACATAGGTAGGGGGTGTGGTGTTGAGTCAGAGAGGCAACATGGGCATTCAAAATGCATACTAACTACTAAAACTGCAACAGTTACTCCAATCTTTTATCCTTCTGCTGAACCTAAATTGAAAAAGCAAATTGTTTGGGAACTCGATCTTATGATAGAATTGGTGTTTGGAACATAGAGCTGAGTATAAACTGCATATAACATACAGTTTGTAATCCTTCCTTCTTTACATGCAGAGTTGTCACTGATCACACTTCACTGGTTCCTGACCTCATTTGCCAGCGTGGTGGACATCCGTCTGCTCCTAAGGATCTGGGACTTACTCTTCTACCAGGGCTCGTTGATTCTCTTTCAGATCACACTGGGCATGCTCAAGATTAAGGTAATTGCACTAAACTGCTTGTTTTTGTGAGTTTACATCAGTTAATATTGTGCTGAGAGGCTTTCTGTCACTCAGTGTGGTCAGTAACCTACTTGATTTTCTTAAATAGAAGATAATCTTACAGCCAAGTCTGCCAACAGACACACGTACTGTGTAATGCCAGAAAACAACATCTAACACCAACTATTCTGTGTCTCTTCCTCAAAATGACAGTTTTTGTTGATTATTGATGCTTGAATATTTTACTCTTCATTCCCAGGAGGAGGAGCTTGTATCGTCAGAGAACTCTGCGTCCATCTTTAACACTCTGTCGGACCTGCCGAGCCAGCTGCGAGATGGGCCCGCAGTTCTCGGGGAGGCTATGAGGCTAGCAGGGTCGCTAACCCAGGAAACACTGGAAGCTCACCGGCACAAGCACCAAGCCTACATCCTCAACGAACAGGCGCAGCTCAGCAATGGAAACAACACAACATACAACACCAATCTCAACAAGGTCAGATTCAGTCTGTATGTAATATGAATAACTATTATAGAATAAACAAGCAACGTCAAGTTTGTGTCTAGCTGTGCGAACTGGAGTCGCATGATCTGAGCAAATTAAGTCTATGTGTCCTTAATCTTGACTTTAAAACATTTTTTTTTCTAACAATCCTGTGTTTATGTGTTCAGGCGGTGAGGAGACAGTCTCTGCGCAGGAAGTCCACTCTGAGCTCCCTGCTGTTCGGGGAGGATGAAGCAGAGGCCCTGAAGTCCAAGAACATCAAGCAGACAGAGCTGGTGGCAGCCTTACGAGAGGCCATCACCCGCACTGCAGAGCACTTTCACTGTCTGGACCCTCGGCACTCCAGCGCTGTGAGTTCTCACACTGCAGCACAGGGACAGTGTGTATGTTTTACGGCCCGTCTACACTACAAGCATCGAAAAATGCTTTCAACGCTTCGCCCATTCCCTTGAATGGGGTGACGTAGAAGATTTTTAATCTTCGCCGAACTGCATTGTGGGGAGCGGAGCATGGCTTTGCAAGCATCACGAGCATCTATCGGCATCAAAAGTTGAACAATGTTCAACTTTTGAGGCTCGATGCTTGGCATCAGCCAATCAAATTTTATGCAAATCCCGCCAGTGCAAGCGCAGCCAATCAAACCGCGTGCAAGCTGGGAGAGCCAGACCGCAGTTAATTTCCTCATATTCCAAACGAGATATTACGGTAGCAAATCACCCGGTTCTTTACGACCAGAACTATTTACCGGGATACAAACCGGAGGAACCAGGCATGGAGGGAGGTGGCAGAGACAGTGGGTGAAACGGCCGCGGGTCGCAGGCAGTGACGGAGGCAGTGTCTCAGTAGCGGACAATTACTCATGATTCCTGTCTGTGTTTCTCGTTTTTTAGTCTATCTATAAAATCCTATGACTTCCACTCGTCTTCCTTCCTTGTTGTACCTCGAATTGTAATTTTTGAGCAGATTTTCATTCGTATTTTTGTAGGAAGAGCAATGCTCGCCCATTAGATTGACTAAGGCTATGGAGAAAACGAAGAAAGTAGAATCCTAGAGGTGTTTGAAGCGACCTTTGGTTTGGACCGACTGTATTACGTTATCTTTTACGAGGTTATTCGATCGAATTGTCATATATCTTTGTTTCTCTAAGTTGTGCCACGACTACGAATTCTTTTTTGGGGTTTGTGGAGAATCCGGTAAATCGAGAGGTTGGGTTGTCACAAGTAGGAAGACGTCTACATAGACTTCCGCTTTCTACCTTTCATGTTCGACATAGTCTAAGTCCTCGCTTCCAAATCTTTGGTGTCTTTCCGAAAAAAAAAACGGCAAAGACACTCAGTAGCTCGGGTCCCGTACTGAGTGTCGACTACTACAGTAAGAAGGACGTTGGGGTCCGAGCAGCGAGCAGCACAGAGAGCTCAGGTCGTCTCGGAATCCGGGCAGAGGCAGACGCACGCTCTTTTTATGTTCCTCAAGAGTACCCAGAAGCGAACCACCGAGAGGTACCCTCATCAGTCCCTCAGTCGAGGCATCTCTCTTCCCGCTCCTTCAAACCAATATCTTTACGACTACCTATCTTTACTTATGCGGTCCTTCAATTGCCCTCTGGGGGAAGTTAAGAGGACGAATAAACGAGCGTATGTAAAGGTCCTCTTCGGTATTGCCGGGCAGTGTGATGCTCCGTAGTTTTTTTAGTAACTTTCCCGACCCGCGACAGACTTCGAACCGCTAAAAAACGCGTCCGTGTCGGCCTGGTTGTTGTCGTTCATGTTGATAAGAACAATAAAACGAGCTATGTAAAAGGTACTCTCGGTATGCCGGCAGATGGATGCGTAGAGACGACCGCACCAGACTCACCGCTAAAACGCTCGTTGCGTGGTTGTTGGTTAGTGTACTAGCGGCTTATGCGTTACGACATTTTGCTTCATTTTGACCTATATTGAGAGGTTGTCCGGCTTTTT
>NW_011336223.1:465555-479660 GCF_000735185.1 Notothenia coriiceps
AAGGCAACATTTACATTACATTTAAGACATACAACTGCAACGAAAGTAACAAAAACAATTATGTTAAAGTACTATGATACCGTACTGATATTTTCAGACTTTGTTCTTTACTTTCTCCGTCCGTATATGTAGAAGATATTAAGTTTTCTCCGTCATGTTGTTTCCATAGCAACAACGACTTCCTGTCAACTCGCCAATTATATCCTTTTCAGTTTCACAGAACACAAATTG
Source organism: Notothenia coriiceps (assembly GCF_000735185.1). Taxonomy (NCBI): domain Eukaryota; kingdom Metazoa; phylum Chordata; class Actinopteri; order Perciformes; family Nototheniidae; genus Notothenia; species Notothenia coriiceps. The sequence continues at coordinate 465,787 of NW_011336223.1, forward strand.
AGTTATTTACATAATATGTTTACATGATTTTGTTGTGCAATAAAACAACACGATAAAGGAAATGTTCAAATTCGGCTCTGATCGTAGCAACATCGGGCCGTTCGTGAGGGCATCTAAAGCCATCGTGTGACCGCCGGTGAAGTTTCTCAGGCTCTGGCAGCAACTTTGTGAGCGGGGGCAAAACCTTAAGGTTCATTTTCATGTTGAATTTGTGTGTCCATTTTGCCCTTCGTAAGGCCATCGTTAGGGCATCTTGTCAAATAGTCTTTACTTCGTGTTATCCTCGGTGCCATCGGGCATTCGCCCCGATCAGAGTGAATGCCGATGATAACACGAAGATGACACGATTTGACAAGATGCCCTCACGAGTGTCTTACGAAGTTGCTGCTCACAAAGTTGCTGCCGGAGCCTGAGAAACTCTACCGGTGGTCATACGATGGCTTAAGCTGCCCTCACGAATGGCCCGATGTTGTTGCGATCAGATCCGAATTTGAACATTTCCTTTATCGTGTGTCCATCGGGTGTCAATTTCGGGACAGTGTGACGCGGGCTTTAAAAAAGACCTTAGCATTAATAAAGGTATCACATGTCTTAGTGCAGCCCTGTTTAAATACATCTGGAGAGAAGTGCATCAGCACAATCCTCACCTACAGATCTGTCAGAGACTCAGATCAGGTTTGAATTAATAATTCTTCCCCTGCTGATTCAGTTTTCTCTGCACACATCGAGTGTTTTCACAGCAGCTCTGAAGAAACCGTCTCATTTCCCATCCTCTCTCACTGAGGAGAACACGAACATTACAGCGAACATGAGTAAACTTGTTTTTGGCGCGTCTCCATCTTCCAGCTGCGAGACAGAAGAGTGAGCGGACACTGGACACTGCGACTCCACCCTGCAAGTCTCAGGGGAAAGAGACTTTAGAGGATGTGATCCACGAAACTGTTGTCTGTCTTGAAATGTTTCCTTTGTTATCTTTTGATTGTTTTTGTTTTAAGTGTTGCTTTAAATGTAAAGATCTTGTTCTCACTGTGTTTAAATTACAGTCGATAGCATCATGAACAATATTTTTGTCTCGAAGTGTGGACATGATTTGAAGCTTCTTGATCTAGTCATCTTTGTCCCCGAGGGCGAACTATTGTGGAATTCCTCATCTGAACTGCCAGGAACTAAATCATTGAGCCGAACAATGTTCATTTTGGCAGTTTTTGAATCAGTTTAAGTCTTAAGAGGGAAACAACTACAACCTTTAATTATATTTTTGAGGAATTTACAATCAAGGCTAGTTTTAGTTTCAGTTTCCATCAAAATTGCATGCAAATATGAACACATTTCCAGAAAACCAGTCAAAGAAATTGCCAATCAATGTGTTTTTACATCCACTTGACAGAGGAGAAGTGTTCATTTGCAGAAACAGATAAAAGCTGTCCCTGGAGCACAAAAGCTTTAAGGAAGAAATACAATGCGATTGGCCTATATTTGTTTCTGCAAATAAACCCTAAGTGTATGCAACTAAAGCACTACAGAAGAAAAGAATACAAGGACATGAGGTCATTAAAATAGCTGCAGTCGAAGCTCAGCACCTGGAAAACATTATGGAAATATGACATCTCTGTTTGTTAGTGTAATTAATGTTAGGCAGGGTACAGACTCCTCATCGCTCCACTCTGATCTCATGTTTTCAGATCATCTCTTTAAGGCACGTGCTTCATCATTAATTCAAACAACAGGAAAAATGTTTGCCATATTCTTTAAATGTAGGTTCTTTTGTACACAAATTGAAAAAATGCAGGCGGATGCAAATGTGTTTTTATAGTGTGTTACTCATTTCTATATATTTGATCACTTTGGATGCCTCGTCTATCGAATAAGATTGGAAAATAAGAAGTTCTAATGCTATAAATAGTGTTTATATCAAAGTTGTCACTACAAACAGGTAAGTGCGGATATATCGTAACGTGGACTTACAACATGGACACTTTTAATTAAACTCAGATGTACGGTTATAGTGTCATTATGTCAATGCAAGGTCTTAACAACCCTCAGATGACAACATTGATGTTTGTGTGTGTGTACGTGTGTGTGTGTGTGTGTGTGTGTGTGTGTGTGTGTGTGTGTCTGTGTGTGTGGCCTAGCATTACTATACTTGTGGGGACCTAAATCTGTTTACACAGTCACGTGTGGGGACTCGCCTCCCATAAGGGAGGCGAGTCCCCACACGTGACTGTGTAAACAGATTTAGGTCCCCACAAGTATAGTAATGCTAGGCCACACACACAGACACACACACACACACACACANTTATTCCGGTGTGAACGCGATCTGCTTTAGTTCATCAGAACTAAAAGAGTTCTGATGAACTATTGTGGGAAAAGAACTTGGTGTGAACGCCCCTATAGGACCGCTGTAGATCAGTCTTGGTAACAGCTGGGTGGCCGTTTCAAGTCCCAAAACAAACCAAGCACAGAGTGGTATTTTTGAGGGATGTTATTTTACAACACTGCTCCCCAGGTGCTTTATAATAACTGCTCCTAATACCAGGATGGGTTTAATGCAAAGGCAATATCTCGCTGTGTCTGAGGTGCTGTCTAAATGTGTGTGAGTATTAAAGAGGATTTTGTAAGAACCCCTTATTTGCATTAAGATGTTGACCTGATCATGGTGCTAGATTAAATTACAATTCATCCTGAGGGGAAGATGCATGTTCATGAAACTGAAAGAGATTGTCAGGATACGTTGTGTTGGCATCACCTGCACAACATTTGGTGCTAATCTTGCCCTCTGTACAGCACTGACACTTGGTTTTTAATTATGTGTGTTCAACGACAAATAGCTTTAACACGAGCTAAATTGTTAACATAGTTGTGTGCATGCTGTATGAATCTCAAGGATTAAAAAGGAGATCCACAATGGGGCAGATCTGCGCTGAATGTAATCGGGCTGGAACATAAATATCTTTAAAATGTCATGTTTGCACCAAGGGAAACAAGGCAACTCTCCAGGTAGCTACACCTTTAAGAGATTAGCTTTGCATTTTTGTTTTTTGTTTTTGTTTGCGCATATATTTCCATCTGGCAGACGCAGGTTTTCTGAGTGTTTGCACAAGCTTGCTAACAGGAAGGCTCTTTGGAGAATCAGTGCACACATTGACGGGTATACATTCTTTTAAACTTTAAAACAAATCAAGTTTATTCCAAGCTGAGTCCGACCCGAATAGGTTTTGACGTTCTTTTTAGATGATGTGATACTTATCTCTGTAAGGTTCAGATGAAGAGGAATCCTTTCATCATCCTCTTCTGGCATACTTATCTCCACAGTGGGAAAAACACCTTGTTGGAAATGTTTCACCTGCTAGTGATCCAATTCAATCAGGATCTCAGATCTTTACAGACAATATATGTGTACTTGTATATTGACAGCAAGAGGACGCAACTATAGTGTAAATGTAATGTCACCCCAAAGTTACACAAGTTTTTAAAAAACAGGTTTTGGAAGAGGTTGTAATTCGATCCAAGCGACCACACTCGTACACTAATGTAAAAGTATTTTCTGACATCCACAACCATAAAAGCACATCCTCACATCTCCATAAGGAGTAAAAGCAGCTTCTCTCTGGTCCACCGACTAAACCAAAACATCCCGCCGGCTCCAACCTGCCCGAGCTCCCACTCAGACATTTCATCTGATCGTCAGTTCACCTGAAATCCATCCCAGTCACAAACTGAAGACAAGTCAGAAGCAATGTCGTGACAAATGGAAAACGTCTTGAAAATCCCTTTAGGACAAAGAGTTGAGTGCCTTGGTGCCTTTAGTGTTGTTCCAAAAGTAATAGTACATGTATTTATTAGTATGTTGGAGCCATAATAGACTTATTAATAAGCAACATTTAGGGTTAATACTTTGACTAAATACTCAGATCTTGAACTTCGGTAAAAGTATTAAAACTAACAACATCCTCTGTACAAGTGAAAGTCCTGTCCAAGAAAGAGAGCTAGTGAAGAGAAATGGAAAAACAAGATGATGTTGTTAAGGGACGTGAAAACAGATTCAAACAAAGATAATTAAAACAAGACAGAGCAAGTTTCAGATAAACAGCTCCAGAGATTCTGTTTGGAAAACTGAGAGCTACTTTACTTCCTGTTCCCTTGACTCCTTTCCTTTGTGTCTACCTCCTCCTTCCTCTAGTCCCCCACAATGTTTAGACACTGTTCTCAAAACAACACAATGCATCACAGAAACAAACCAGCTGGAGACAATTAGAAAACAATGTGGAGAGACATCTCCGAGAACATCTTTAAAGAAACTAAATTATTTAATCTTTGTGGAAACATGTTGACTTCTTTTAGTTGAGTTTTACATTAAGAATTGGCAATTGTGTTCTTCAAAGTATAATTATAGTGATAAAAGTGTCACTTTATTGCATATATTCATTTGTTGCATTATTATGGTATCCCTTAGAGACCTACATGGACCAAATGTTGTCTACAGTACTGAGTGTCAATGTTCTCAAGTTATTAATCTGTGATAAACGTTATGGTTTGATTAGGCGCCAAAACCATGCAAATGTAGATGTAGATGTTTATAAGTCCTTAGAGCTTAATGATACAAGTATATCCTCGTGCTTCAATATATCTCATGAGTTGTTGCATCATTACCACTTTGTTGTTACAAAGATTTGCTGCTAAATTCTAACATTTGGATCACTGTAGAATTGGTCAGAATGAGCTTGAAAACGCCATATTAAGACCTTTAACATCTTGAGGAACATATAACAAAGCCATACTGTGATTTGGTACCAGAAAACGTTCGATATTCGGAGACTTGCAACGATTGGAAAGCGGAGTTATTCCTCCGTCCTTAGTTGGCAAGTTTTATGAGTTCAATTACCTGTTTCCAAGGGGCTGGTCACCCAATCATAGGACTGGGCAATATGAATGAAATCAAATATCACGCTACGTCTGAGCAAATACCTCAGTATAGATATTGTGTGGTTGACTGTTGATGCTTTCATTAAACAATTACAGTACACAATGAGATATTTTGATAAATGACCATCAGTAATGTGGATATGATGATTTAGTGAAGACAGATAATAAGCCTTTGAAGGGGCCCTTTTATGCTCATTTTCAGGTTCCTCATATGTAGTGTCTCTACTGGGACATGTCTCCATGCTTTAATGTTCAAAAAGCTCTTTGTTGTTCTCATACTGCTCTGTGCTGCAGCACCTCTTTTCACCCTCTGTCTGAAAACAGAGCCCAGTCTGCTCTGATTGGTTAGCTGGCCGGTTCTTTTGCGATTGGTCAACTGTTTAGAGACGTCCCGCCCCTTAGCCTTAGCGCAAATGTTATAAATTGATGTCCCAAAGGAGTCCAATGGAGGCACAGAACACAGGGATTTTATCCTCTGCAGGCCATTTACATGCACACAAACCTGTAACACACTACAGGAAAGGGAAAACCCCATAACGTAACAACAAAACACAATATTCAGGATATATGTTATCACAAAAGTCCAGATATGTATTGCCCCGTCACACACAAAGACCTGCAGTGTGACTCGCTGAGGTTAGCAGATATCAGACCATCCCCACGTAATTAGGCTCAATGACTCATTGATTCATGGTGCTCCAAACCCTGACATATTAGATTAGTATAACTCAAAAGCAGCATCTGTTTCTGACCTCTGTGGATTACTCAGAGTGACGTTCACTGTCAACAGTTTCTTTTAAAATTCTTCTTTTGACTGAAACCATCTACTATTAAATTAAAAGCTGCAGAATGTGGTCTTTTCTTGGAATTTAAATCATGACTGCAGAGACTTTAAACTGTTTCTTCTGGCTCTCTTGATGTTATGGGGTGCTTTGGACTCCATTCATTTATTGTTTCATACTTTCAAAAAGTGTCTTATCTATTTGATTGACTGCCCTAATTGAAAATCTTCGCTTTATAAAGCCCTGCTTATCTTATGGTAGGTGTGTCTATGTATATATTTATATATACATCTTTCTTCTCATTATTTGTGTTGCTTGCATGGTTTCTCCTGTCATTTTCTGTATATAATATGTTAGTGAGTATGATATGCAGTACTGTACCACTTTAAAAAAAATCGAATTCAATCTTTCGTAAGACTCAAACTGACTGTACAAGAGAAAGGCAAAGAGAAACTTAAGAAAGCATTAATGTTCCTTTTTATGAGGAATTATTTACCCAGAAAAAGACACCTGAAGGAGTGCATTCAGACTCAACATACAAACCAAATGCCTTTACAGATTATCTTTGCAGCAAATGGAGGAAACTTATCAGAGGTGTTTTATCTGGTACTGCAACAAAGAAAAGTGCCCATTATTTCACTCGTCTTTTTAACTCCTATCTATTGATTGATGTCAATTTTTGGGGTCATGCAAGAAAATGCTAATATGAGAGGCTTCCTGATGTCTTACCAGAGGCATCATGGCGGAGGCGCTGGGGGACACCTGTCCTCTGTAATGGTTGTGGAGCTCCACCAGCAGCTCCTCCTGCTCCTCGTTCAGAAAGCACCAGGCTCCAGGAACCAGCAGGGCCCCGAGCAGGAGCCAGGTCCAGAGAGGAGCTCCGCTCGGCGGGCAAAGGCTCCGGCACGAAGACCCCCTCCTCGACCTGGAGCTCCATGAGCCTTCGTCCTGAGTAGTCCTTCGGGTAGAGACCCCCTGCTGGGTGGAGACCCCCTGGTGCATGATGGGAAACAGTATCCTGAGGGACGTATCCTTAAGAGGTCAGTCCAGGGACCAGCAAAATGTGTATGTGTGAGACAATTGTGTGTGTGTGTGTGTGTGTGTGTGTGTGTGTGTGTGTGTGTGTGTGTGTGTGTGTGTGTGTGTGTGTGTGTGTGTGTGTGTGTGTGTGTGTGTGTACAATAGGCCAATTGTTTTTGTTTCTGTGAGTGTGTGTGTGTTTGTGTGTGTTCAAGAGTCAGTGAAAGTGTGTGTTCCCTTGTCAGTGCCTCTCACTCTCAGCTCTGCAGATCTCTCTGTTTCTGACCCGGCTTTAAGAGCAAGAGGATCCTCCCCTACTCACACACACACACACTTAAACACACACACACACACACACACACACACACACACACACACACACACACACACTCACACACTCACACAGTTCACATTTCACACACTGCTCCGACTGGTACGCGAAACAAACGCACCCCCCCTCAATCCTCTTACCCTCTATATTCTCCGTGTCAAACTCTCTCCTCCTCTCTTCTGTTCTTTCTCTCTTTTCTTTTCCCTTTGTCCATTTGAGATTCATCGGCACAACATCCAGGGGATAATGTCGGCTCAGATTTAATCACAATAAATATGCACATGTTCACGCATGCATTGAAACGTTTAGTCAATATGGCTACATTTTTAAAAAAAAGGAGGAAGGATACTGGACACTGAACATATAAAACTATACACAGACAAACACTGTCACAGCAAAAGTTCCCAAAATTAAAAATAGATGTAAGGATAACCAGGATAAAGTACTGAAAGTATTTAAAGAGGCCCTATTGTGCTTTTGGGGGTTTCCCTTTCCTGCTGTGTGTTATACAGGTGTTAGTGCATGTAAATGGTCTGCAAAGGCTAAAATCCCTGTGTTCCCCACAGAGGGAGTTCCAGAATAGGGCCCCTTTAACCGTAATACTATTATATATTAGAATAGAATAGAATATATCTTTATTGTCATCATCATACAGTACAACAACATTTATTTGGCAACTCTCACTGCAGTAGAAAATAGACACAATAAATAAATAAGAGTGGTCAAAGCAGAGGTAGTAGCGATGACAGTGCAACAAGATCAAATTCACACCAAGTACTTTGCCGTACTTTGTTCATCAGAACTTAGTTCATCAGAACTCTTTAGTTCTGATGAACTAAGTACAGATCGCGTTCACACCGGAATAAGTCCCTGTGGGAGAATTAGTCAAATTAAGCTGCTGACGTCACTTCTTCTTCTTCTGCTTTGGGTTTACTGGAAGGCCGCAAACAACTTCACGGCGTATACTACCACCCGAAGTCCTCGGCCGGAAGTCCCCGGAGTTGGGCCTTCCGAGTAAATCGCTGACACCTCCTCATCTCCACCGCTCCCATGTTTTCTTTTGTGTTGCCATAAGTCAGTCTCTCTCCGTTTCTGCGCTGGGCTAATGCTAATGCTAATAATGCTAATGCAAGGATAATAAAATGGCGGCCTCACAATCACAAAACCTTTTGGGAGTTTTACAGGGCGTGGTTTGCAATCCGCCCAGCCAATCAGAAATGGGAACCTTTTTCTCCCATGAAAGTCCCTGCTCTCTAGCAGGGGCTGAAAAGGGGGTAAAAAAGGTTCTGATGAACTAAGTTCTAGATCCGTATTTTTTTGGTGTGAACGCAACATTTCGGAACTATATCGGAACTATACTGGGAAAAGTACTCCTGTGTGAAAGCGCCTATATTTACACTTACAGTCTAAATATATATTAGTAAAATAGCCATAAGTATTTATAAATAGTCGTTTCAGACATATCATTAGATTACTATTAATCATTGATACATTTAACCTGTTGAACCCCATCCCTGTTTTTCAGGTCTCAGGCTCGAAAATGACATTCCCAGAACAAATGACCATATCTTCCCTGGGTTAAATTAATAATGTTTTTTCTCAAAGTAATGATAAACCTTAGAGTTGGATGTAGAAGAGTCAGGATCAATATAGATATTTTTATTTTAAAGAAAATTCCGATTGAACATGGTAAAAAACTGTAAATTATTGTGTCCGTCCAAAAATTATTTTTTACTTATAGTGAAAACCACCCATGAACCCAAAGTACAACATATAATAATAAGTACCCTGTATCAAGATTGATGCAAAACAAGTGACATTTGACCTTTTTAGAGAGGTTTAGCAAAAAAAAAAACACTTCTGGGGTCATTTGGGTGGATTTTCCATATCTCTGGCCCCCCTTGGTCGATTTAGCTGATTGACATCTCTTTTTAACCGCTGGAGCCAATAGAATCGAGGGAAAGTTCCACATACACACACAGGTTACCAAATAAGGAGTGAGAGTGACGCGTAGCCAAAACCGGAGTGGTGACACACTCGGGTGGCTACCATTAGCAGCATCAATTTTTATTCTCTGATTTTTGCATTCAAATTGAATTATGGATTATCAATAATTTTTTCAAAGTGACAGACACATTGGATTAACCTATGGATTAACTTCGGCCACGTTTTTTCTCGTTTTAATGCCATTGAACACGACTTTTGATCAGAATAACAGCTAAGGTGAGCATATCTCCGTGTTTTGCTACCTAAAGCTACGTTGTGTGTTGTCTGTATTTGCTTCCCTTGTCACGAGTTCTGATCGCTCAGTGATGATTCTTATATTTCTATAATCTGTGGACTCTCAGGATGTTATCTACGCTTGTTTGTGCAGATCCAATAAGTATATCGATCAGTGTAGCTAGAGTTCTGTGCTAACGGCCTTAAGATTTTTTCGCTCTGGCTAATTCAGATGCTCAGCGTTAAAAAAAGATCAGTTACCTGAGTTTCTTCCCGTTACGTTACATGGATATGAAATATTCATAGTTTATTAAATATTAAGAAGCCCTCAGACGCTGTTTCCTGCAGATGATGCGTTTTTCCGCCCGGGGGCGGGTCGATGGCGTTCAACAGGTTAAAAGTAGGATTGTACTGTTGAAGTTGGTTGATGGGGATTTCATTTTGAACTTATAACTTTTATAAGCAACCTGATTATAATTAAGGATTCATGTGAATATTATCATTTTCTTAAGTAATCAATTGGTTGTTTGTTTAGTTTGTAAAATAAGCTAAATAGTGAGAAAAGCTGTCATAATTACCCAGATGCCAAAGGGAATCCAAACCCCAATATTATAACTAAAAGATGGAGAATATTAGAAGAATTCAAAGTAAAACTCAAATTATCTTCTCACTTTTCTTTCCACTGCCCTTTGCTTCTCTCTCTTTAAATTGTTTTATTATGTATTCATTTTGACTACTTTTGCTTTCCTTTGACAGTCAAAAGTACTGAAAGGAGGGAGAGTATGAGGACAGCGGTATGAATATGACGCACACACATTTGTTTCATTGACATAATCAAATTTTAAGTACTGGAACATTATTCATTTGTATGACGTGACAAAACTCTGGTGAAGGTGTGGTTAGGTTTAGAAAAAGACGAGGATTAGGGTTAAAGTAAATACTCGTTGCGATAATAAACACATGGTTAGAGGGTGTGTGTGTGTGTATGTGCGGCCTAGCATTACTATACTTGTGGGGACATAAATATGTTTACACAGTCCCGTGTGGGGACTCGCCTCCCTTATGGGGTCAAAATGGAGGTCCCCATAAGGGGAATCATTACTTTTAGGGTAAAGACTTGGTTAGGGTTAGGCATGTGTTGGTTATGGTTAAGGTTAGGAGAAGTCTCCAGGAAATGCATGCAAATTAATGTTGTGTGTGTGTGTGTGTGTGTGTGTGTGTGTGTGTGTGTGTGTGTGTGTGTGTGTGTGTGTGTGTGTGTGTGTGTGTGTGTGTGTGTGTGTGTTTCCTGTCTAAAACATTTCAAAAAACTTCTCAGCTGTTGCAACTCTACTCAACGATATTTTATCTTGACCAAACTTCAACTTTTTTCGTTTTCTGAGCCAAAGTCCTAGCGCCAACTACTGCCATCAGGAAACTACTACCATCAAACTTTAATAAAGTTAATCAGATCCACCTCTAACTTTGCATAATATATACATATGCACACTGAAAAAAACTGAAACTGTTAGGTTAGTTGAAAGCAATAATATAAGTTAAACCTATGTGAACTTAACATAATTGCTTTCAACTGTGAATGTGAAATCTGCAGCGTTGCGTTCTTCACGATGTACAGGAAGTTGTTCTGACTTCACTAGACATTGTACCAAAAAACTGTAATACACTTCTATACAAATATCAATCATCTAAATTATTATTAGATAAATACTCTTTTTGTTTTTCCTGAGCAATCCTTCTGCATTTTGATCATGTCTATTCTTCTCTATTTTTCTCTACGTCTCTTGTAGCACTTTGGGATTACTTTTAGCAATGAAAGGTGCTTTACAAATAACATTTATTATTATTATTGTTGTTGTTATTCTAGCTGCCTAGATATTTCTTGGATGTTTTGCTGCGGTGTTTCTGTACAATTGAAATGTGAAAGTTGGACACCGGTGACTTCTTTTGTTCAAGCCCGATTGTTTTCTGGACTCCTTTCCCTTACTGTACTTTAATCCATGTGAATAACAAAATACAGGTTAAAGATGAAGTTTAAGGTACACTTTTTTTACAGTAGTAAAGCTGTACTTTATGACGTTTTGGTTGCAAACCTGCACGATGGGTTGTAGCTGCAGCAGTGAACCAATATTACACATTCAATCGTGGAATGTTCGTGGTGATTTGCTGCAAGGAAAACCATAGAGATAGTGCTGTATCCTCATGGTTGATTCTATTGTGGGTGGCTCTGGATGAAAGGGTCAGCTATAGGGATGTAACGATATATCGAATATCGTGATATCGTGTTAAATAGATCTCTCAATACCGTCGTGAGACTGACAAAATCTACCGGGATTTTTTAAATTTCGATTATTATTTTTTTAAACCTTTATTTAACCAGATGGTCCCATTGAGATCATCAATCTCTTTTTTCAAGGGAGACCTGTCCAACATGGTTACAACATGAACATAAAACAACAGATAACACAAAAGGACATCGTATTTACAGGGCTACATGTACATACCTAGAGACATAGACAAGCACCAACAGTATGTGTATATCTCGCCCCGTCAATAAGCCTCACCTTCTTGGCAAAAACGATATTGTTTTTGAAGCGGTGGAGAGACAATCACAGTTTTACTCACCGCCCAAAGCATATCTCTCTGTCCCAGCAACATCAGTACCAAGCAAGAGAGTTTTTTCCACAGCAGGGGATATTGTAAACACCCAAGCATCCCAGCTTCTACCTGGAAATGTGGACATGCTCATATTCCTAAAAGATAACCTGGATGATGCTGAGTGAGTGAGTTAGTGAGTTAGAGTTGAGTTACTTGAAAAACTAAAGTGAAATTTTATTTATTTTATTATATTGTTGACACTTTAAAATACTCCTATCCTACTAAAATGCTGTACAAATCAGATTTATTATTTAATAAAGAAATTAAAAACATTTTTTTTTTAAATTCACATTTTTTTCCTTTATTTTTCAATATCGCGATAAATATCGTACCGTGGACTCTTTTATCGCGATATTATCATACCGTGAGTTTTTGGTATCGTTACATCCCTAGTCAGCTATAATGAAATGTACAAAAAGGATTGATGTGGGTACGTTTCAATACTTCATGGTACTGGTACATTTCAGTCAGTACCTTGAGTACAGATGCACAGCCACACCTTTCACAACCAAGGAGCTCATTTGTCATTAGGAACTTGTAGCTATGCTCACAAAAAATAGAGAAAACCCTCAATCTGTTAGATGCAGTTAAAGCTTGTCCTTCGTCAAACAGCTTTACAAATGAACTCACACCTTAAAATATGCTTTTGTTTGTTTTGTTTTTTAAAGATATCTTATTGTATTTGTTGCCTGGCAGCCTGTAAAGAGCAGCACCATGGGAGAAGGAGAAGAAGAAGAGACACTGAGGTCTGAAATCTGTGATCAATGAAGAGAGAAAACCACATCATGGACAGGGAGGAGTCACAGCTGTGAGTTACAAGTTCCCAACACACAGTCAAACTGGGCCCCGGGGACAGAAGACTGGGATAACTGGACCACAAACACTACAAACAGGTTTTCTGTCAGTAAACAGATTACAAAGACTGCTTATCTACAACTGAGTTAACCTTTTCAACATAACTTCTCTCCATTATTTTTAGCAATACACCATCTGTTACAGCTGATTCAGCTCCAGTGTTCCCCTTGGCTGGTTTTTTCTATGATGTGTTAAAATACCCTAAAGTCCATCCTTGTTTCCCTTTATCCCTACTTCTCCTTAAAACTTAGAAATGCTAATTTAAGGATGTTTTAATTTAAGTGTTTTATTGAAATCAGACATCTTTTCCCTATCGAACGTCAAGCAAAGCGACATCAGTTTCTAAAGACTCATGCAAGAATCTCAACTTTTCTCTTGTGCTTTTCTGAATGATTCACAAATTCTTTAATCGTTTTTTCTTTTACTTGTCTGACAATGTTGAATCAAAGTAGGAAATCCTTTCTCGTCCCACAGCAGGGAAATTAACATTGTTACAGAAGAGGATTGAAGATAAAAGCCAAAATATATTAAATAGGGGAGCAAGCTCACTTTATTAAAATAAAATCAATAGTAGCAATTAGAGACTCGCGATGTGAACGCTTTCTTAAAGGCTGTGTTTTCATACTTTCGGCAAAGTACATCACATCATAACACACACCCAGCTGTACCCACAGACTCACATTTCACTGTACAACACATTCCAAAGAGTGTGTGAGCACGCATGAGGGTTGGATGTATGAAACTGAATCCTGTGGGTCACCGTTTGCTGCGTTACACCGGCCTCATGTTGTCAGTCTGCAGGGACACTCCGCAAACACACACCACACACGACCACACAACACACCACACCACACACGCGACGGCACACACGCGCACACCACCACCACACCACACGACACAGCACGCACGTAACACCCAACCACCCTCCACACACCCACACACAACACGACACGGGACAACACACACCACCACACACCACGAACACACACACCACACGCCACACACGGGCACGACCGCCACACACGCTAAACCACACACACACACAACACACGACGACACACACACCAGATTGTACCTCCAGTCCT
>NW_011336223.1:480002-487294 GCF_000735185.1 Notothenia coriiceps
ATATTACATACAGGGTTCGTTCGGGTCCACAGACCCACGAACACTGGGCTGAATAACAGAAATATTGAACACACCACCAGTTAAGGTCAAACTTTAAATATGTTTATAATGTGTATGTAAATATATAAATAAAGAATAAATGAACACATCCAAAGTACAGGAAAAAAGCAAAAGAAAAAGACACTATTGGGCTTTCCTAAACTTAGTTCCTCGAAGGGCTTGAGGAATTTGGCGGAGGCTTCCTCCGAGGCTGCCTGCTGCGGTTTGAAGCGCGTCCTCATCCTTGTCCGCCTCTGCCTCCAAGGACTGCTAGGCAAAGCGCCTTTTCTCTTTTTTTTTCGGGGGGAGGGGACCGGCAGAGGTGGATGGCTCAACACACCTTCCTAGCTGTCCGAGCAGACTCCGTGGCTCCTCATCCTCCACTGTGGCCTGGTCGGACAGCCTCAGTGGATTGTTGGCACTGCCAGAAGCCACAGAGCAGTGGCCGAGTCCATCAGGGTGGAGGCGGTCGATGGATTGCGCCTTCCCACCGATGGCCCTCATGCATGCCGTAAAATACGGATCTATTAGTTCCACAATCCAGGAAAATGTCACTCACTCCCAGGCTTCTTGGCAGTGTGCCTTCGGGCCAGTAAAAAGTTGTATCGTTTCTCGACCCTCACTTTGATGAGGGTCAGAGGTCTTGCTCTGTCCCTGTGAAAGACCAAATTAAAAGGGTGTAGCTTAAAACTGTGGGAAGATTTACAGACTGTAATGAGCGATGGATTCTAGGTGTACAACATAGCCCAAACCAAATTGAATGGTGCTGAATGCTTAAACAAGTTCTGGTTTATTTAACACCTCTTACAAAACAAATTAACGTTTGTGCACTTTGTAAACATCATGGCATGCTGTAGGCAGGATTGGGTGTAGTTAAAATGTGGATAAAAAACATAAAGAATATCAGGTGAAATGTCAATAAGCGGAATGCGGTTAGAGGGCTCTAACTGCATTACAGACGGGCGGAGTTGGATTGCGCATTTCACTTCTTAAATAACTAATGGGCAACGTATCATTTCAAACTTAATTGTGCCATTGCTCCCGCCATGGTTTTGAAATGATTCCAGCGGTGTGTCACGCCTATTTCATACCCAACGTTCCCGTGAAAATGCAATCCGCGATAGGAGCCGCGAAGTACCATGGTAAGACCATCAGTGTGTCCTCGGTTATACCTCCTCCAGAGATTGTCCTCGCGCACGATCTCGCGTCTGTAAGTGATAGAGAATGGGAGATGTCCTTCATCATGGCGGCGCTGAATGTCATTCCGGTCAGCTACCGAGACAGAGTGCGAGGAGTCGAGGAGCGATATGACGAGATGAGAAAGGTGCACCTAGGTTTAGTTATGTTTGTTGTTATTAGAAACGTGGTGCTGCACTGTGCCATGTACGGATATTAATAGAAGACGTTGTGCATAATGTCCACCGTTTGGATAGTGCTCTTCCAGTCCAGAATGAGAGCTGATACCACCGTCTCAGTCAGGCTGAAACGACTCTGACTACCTTAGATACTTCATCCCATCATTAGTCTCAGATATATCAGTGAGTCTCGGTTGGTCCATTTATGTACAATATTTCTTGGCACTCCTGTATAATTATTGGTGTACCACAGGTGTTGCCTTGATCATTTGCCAATGTCATACTATAGGACAGTAAAGCCAAAAATATTGCTGACAAACTGAGCGGTTAAAAAATATGCACGAATAAATAAATGTTGAATAGGTCAATAAGAATGAATGAACAACAAAAAAGATAAAATCAATTACATTTATCCAAGTAATTGGCTATGGTAGGTATTGTTATGTTCACATACCTATTTTTTATGTCTAGAGTATATGTACCCCCTAAGATCTATAGTAAAATTCTGCTAAAGTGCACCAGACTTGAAGCTTTTCAGCTTAAAGGTAACATGTCATGGCCCTTGTCACTGTTATGAAGTTCATTGTTGATGTATGTAAAATAGAATACTGTGCAATTTTCCCCAAAACTCACTGGTTCCGCTTACAGCCTGCAGCCGGAGCAGAACTCAGCAGAACTGCCTGCACTGAGGTGTGTATACGCTGGCCCCAATTCGGACCATCAGTGGGGCTTAACGTAACGGCTCATCGGACGTAACGTACATCACGATTGGCTATTACTTCAGGTAACGTGCTTACGAAAGCACGTACCCGGAACTAAAGTAGGCCAATCCGTGGAGCCGTTACGTTACGTCCGCGGAGCCGTTACGTTTTTAAGCCCCCCGCTGATTGGTCCAAATTGACCCAATCCACAAACACACTCCAGTGCAGGCAGCCTGCTGATTTCTGCTCCGTGACTGGCAGGCTGAATAATGCGAAAAACCAATGTGAGTTTGGAAAATTGCACAGTATTTTTCTATTTAGTAATACCTCAAACAATGGAATTATGATCGTGGAAATGGCCATGAATGTTACCTTTAAAGTAAAATGCTTCAATCTGGTGCACTTTAAAGCAGAATTACTACTAGATCTAGGGGGTACCAACTCTAAACATAAAAAAAATAAGTATGTGAACATAACCAATAACCTACCATAGCCAATTAAAAAATAAAATGTAATTATTTTATTTTTGTTGTTCATTCATATCTTATTTGACCTATTAACATTTATTTATCCTGCATTTTTTTTTAATCTCTCCAGTTTTAAAACCAATATTTTTGGTTTTACTGTCCTATAGTATACATTGAAATGATTTTCAAACCTGTTTTATCCCAATTAATTATAAAGGAAGTGCCTTGGAAATATTTGTTTAACATAAATTTGTGGGACCAAAACCGTTTGAGAACCCACCTGAGATAACTTAGACTAGTGAAAAACTATCTAAAACATCTCAGAGTCCTTTACCTCACTTAACCTGTAGTATCAGCCTCTCAGTCTGACTGGAGAGGACTCTCCCTCCACATTATTTGAAAGAAACGTTCTTCCTTTTAATATCCGTTAGAGCAGGCAGCACCAGATCTTCTATATAAACAACTCAGCAACGTTACCGGTGCACCCTCCCCTCTCTCCCTCATTCGCTCCCAGCTCACTCGCACTTTGGCCGTGGAAGCTGCGGGCGCCAGATAAGCCAACATCCCCCATTTTCATCACTTACAGCGCATCGTGCAGGGCAAATGAAAAGTGTAACCGGGGTCAAAAAAGGGTGTTACATTTACTTAATTATGAATGTTGTTACATCAAGGCCGAAAATTAGGATGAGCACCAACGGTCAAAAATGTTTTTCTACCAGCGCAGCGCCTCCCCAGATCTGGCGCCCTAGGCGAACATCTATAACGCCAGTGCTACGGGCCGGCCCTGCTGACAGGCCCTTTTCAATTAAGGGAAACCTTAAGCCTTCGGCACATTAGTTGAACAGTGTGCTTTCAGCTTAATGGCAACAAATGGTCTGAATTGAAAAGCGTATCCAAATTTGGTGATGGGAAGCTTTTCTGTCCTGCAGGGAGATCTATCCTAGCCGGGCCATATCGCCCAACAACAATGTTGGACCTCAATTACGCTTTTGAGTATAAATGGGAACAGATCTTTAATCAGATTCTCCAAAATTATTGTCCATAGCCTTAAAAGTTAGCCACCCTATTTCAGAACTTTTAGACCTAGGGGGTCAAATAGATGTCAGTAAATCAAGCTCAGTGCTCAACGGGAGGTTTTAGCTTGTGATGAAACTCTCTATAAGCTCTGCG
Organism: Notothenia coriiceps; assembly: GCF_000735185.1. Taxonomy (NCBI): domain Eukaryota; kingdom Metazoa; phylum Chordata; class Actinopteri; order Perciformes; family Nototheniidae; genus Notothenia; species Notothenia coriiceps. Next base: position 483,735 of record NW_011336223.1, read on the forward strand.
AGTTTTACATCCCCCACACTTTCATTATCATCTTTCTTGCACATTGTTTGTCTACTGGAATTTAAACAGCATTAAATGTATTTGATGTGTATGGTAATTGTTCACGTTTAAAAAACAATTACTGTATTTGTGCATTATCAAAAAAGTGCAAACTTTTCAAGAACTAAATGGTTTATTCCTTCTACATGCAGTATTTCACCCTCAAGTATTGATTTATTTTGAACACACACATGAGTCACACTCTTTTCTACTGCTGCTGCTATATATCATCTTCACTTGATCGTAGTAAAATCGTTAAGCCTCAATTTAATTAACTCTGAATTTTGCAATGTTTGGATGTATCGTATGAGTTTACATCGAGTCGGACAATTACTTGGATTCAAGCTATAGTCAAAGCATAAATATCTGCTGCAAAGGCTGAAACCAGCAGGGTGCACTACGAGATCTATATAGGCGCATTCACATCGCAGTACTTTTCCCACAAAGGTTCATGAGAACTTAGTCCATGAGAATTCTTTAGTTCTCATGAACTAAGTACAGATCGCACTCACACCGGAATAAGTTCCTGAGGGAGGATTACACAAATGAAGCAGCTGACGTCACTTCTTATTCTTCTGCTTTGGGTTTACTGGCAGGCCGCAAACAACTTAACGGCGTATACTGCCACCCGAAGTCCCCAGCCGGAAGTCCCCGGAATTGGGGACTGGCTTCAGTAGAAGCTGCTGGGACTCCCAGCGGCTTCACAAAACTTTTTGGGAGTTTTACAGGCCATGGTTTGCAATCCGCCCAGTCAATCAGTCATAAGGCGCGTTCACACCAAGTACTTTTCCCACAATAGTTCATGAGAACTCTTTTAGTTCTGATGAACTAAAGCAGATCGCGTTCACACCGGAATAAGTCCCTGGGGGAGTTAGGCAAATGAAGCCGCTAACGTCACTTCTTCTTCTTCTGCTTTGGGTTTACTGGCAGGCCGCAATCCACTTCACGGCGTATACTGCCACCCGAAGTCCCCGGCCGTAAGGCTCCGGAATTGGGGACTGGCTTCAGTGGAAGCTGCTGGGACTCCCAGCAGCTTCACATTTTGGGAGTTTTACGGGGCGTGGTTTGCATTCCCCCCAGCCAATCAGACATAGGAACCTTTTTCTCCCACAAAAGTCCCTGCTCTCTAGCAGGGACTGAAAACGGGGTAAAAATTGTTCTGATTAACTAATTGCAGGGACTTTTGTGGGAGAAAAAGGTTCCTATGTCTGATTGGCTGGGGGNTGAACTAAGTACAGATCGCGTTCACACCGGAAATTAGTTCCTGGGGGTGGATTAGGCAAATGAAGCCGCTGACGTCACTTCTTCTTCTTCTGCTTTGGGTTTACTGGCAGGCCGCAAACAACTTCACGGCGTATACTGCCGCCCAAAATCCCCGGCCGGAAGTCCCCGGAGTTGGGGACTGGCTTCAGTAGAAGCTGCTGGGACTCCCAGCAGCTTCTACTGAAGCCTTCCGATTAAACGGCCAGAACGCCGACACCTCCTCATCTCCACCACTCCCATGTTTTATTTTGTGTTGCCATAAGTTAGTCTCTCTGCGTTTCTGCGCTGGGCTAATGCTAATGCTAATAATGCTAATGCTATGATAATAAAATGGCGGCTTCACAAAAGTTTTTGGGAGTTTGACGTGGCGTGGTTTGCATTCCGCCCAGCCAATCAGACACAGGAACCTTTTTCTCCCACGAAAGTCCCTGCTCTCTAGCAGGGACGAAAAAAGGGGTAAAAAAGGTTCTCTAGAACTAATTTAGTTCCTGGGACTTTTTGGTGTGAACGCAACTAAATCGTAGTTCTCAGGAACCTTTGTGGGAAAAGTACTTGGTGTGAACGCGCCTTATGTGATATATTTTCATGAGTCCCAAAATCCCTGGCAGCGCCCCAGCGTGCGGCTACTTGAGCAATCCTGTTTAATGGAATCAGTTGAATCCCAGTGGCTACAAGGACTTTTATTGCTTTTAACTAATTTGTTAATGTTATTTAAATATGGTGTAACTGTCAAGAACCCTAATATCTCTCTCAGATTAATAAAGTGGAATGATTGGTGAAGAGCACATGAGGCATCGGTGGAAAAGGAATCTGGGAATCATCTGTTTTGGCTTTTTGTTTATATAATTTATGTCCGTCTGGTTTCTCACTTTCTTTTAGTTATGTGAGAACATTTTTCTTCTATCTTGTACTTTTACTTGATACCAACCTTCTGTTTCATAGCAGTTGTGTCTGAGCGTCACACTGGTTTCTATTAGTCTGTGCAGGTTGTGGTTACATTCTACAGACATTTGTATTCTGCCAACAAAAACAGAAATCTGTCCTCTGTAAATTCCTCACAGGTCGACACTCTGACCTCCTTTCTCTCCCAGCTCTGTCCATCTCTCCTTACTCCCTATTCTTATGTATTTATTTTCTTTTCATCCTCACCTATTCCTCTTTGTTACCTTGTCTCCTTTCATCCTTCTCTCCCTCTTAATATTTCCTAAACTCCTTCTTTCCACTTTTCTCTCGTTGCATCCCTCTTTAAATCTGATCCAGCAGAAAAGGAAAGCCGTAAGAAAAACATAAATATGGAAATGTCCCAGTGGGGCTTCCATACCGGCAGTCAGACTGAGACCTCTCCTGATTACCACACACACACACACACACACACACACACACACACACACACACACACACACACACACACACACACACACACACACACACACACACACACACACACACACACACACACTATGAATGAACACAAACACCCGCATTCCTCTGGGTGCTCATTCATTCACTACCTAATTTTCATTTCTCTCTATCCAAACATTGTGTTCCTCGTCTGTTGCCCAACACTCCTCTTCCTCCTCCTCCTCCCCCTCCTCTTCCTCCTCCTCCTCCTCCTCCTCTTGTTGCTCAACCCTGTCTGTCGTCCAGGATGATTTCCCCACTGCGTTCCTCCTCTGACACTTACGTTATAATCTGGAGGGAGTCTTCAGAGGGAAACACCCGTCTGTTCCTGGAACTCAGGCTGACATTTACTCAGCATTTCTGAGGCCTTCTTAAATCCCTTTATATACCATTTAGAAAGTGATGACCCTGATCTGCTCACCTGAACAAGAACGTGTTTTATTAGGAAACTGGCTCTGCTCAGAGGGAATTGCTCAAGATTCTGATTCGAGGCACTCAAACTGCAAGGGTTGTATCTACTTGTGTGCCAGAGGAAGTTTTATTTTTGGCTTATTACGTTTTATCGGCTGAGGCTTATGGGAATGCAATTAGTTCTTCCGGTATTTGGTCATAATCCACATTATTGGACACATATGGCGCGTTCACACCGCAGTACTTTTCCCACAATAGTTAATCAGAACTCAGATATATTGCGTTCACACCAAAAAGCAGGGACTTTCGTGGGAGAAAAAGGTTCCTATGTCTGATTGGATGGGCGGATTGCAAACCACGCCCCGTAAAACTCTAAAAAGGTTTTGTGAAGCCGCCATTTTATTATCCTCGCATTAGCATTATTAGCATTAGCATTAGCCCAGCGC
>NW_011336223.1:487334-505448 GCF_000735185.1 Notothenia coriiceps
AGAATTATCCAGTGACTCGAAACGGGTAAAGAACGTGTTTAGTTCGTTAGCAAAACTAAATTCATTGTCCTTCACAATAGGTTTAGCTGAGGATGACATTCCTGTCATGGTTTTCATGGTGTCCCATACCTTTTGGGTTTTTTTTGGCTTCAAAAGCATTTTCCAAAAGCTCTCTGTGTGCCAGTTTTGATTCCCTCAATTTGACTTTCAGTTCTTTCTCTGTCTGTTTAAGTGCTCCATAGTCTTCATTTTTGAAAGCTATTTTCCTGGTATTTATAACGGTTTTAATGTCCTTAGTCACATACGATTTATTATTTGGATAGATTTGTATTTCTATAAACAACTTCCTTACTTGAAACAAATAAGCACTAATTAGAGGGTTATTGAGGAAAAACTCTCAACTAATGGCTTATTACTTGTAGAATATGGTCATGTAGAATAAGGCATTAATAAGTGTTTTATAATGACTAATAAAGAGACAATATACTGCTAATATGCATGTTAATTAACAACTAGTTGATGGTTAATTTGTGTACCTTAATATAAAGTGTTACCAAAAATACATGTATATATGTTTTGTGGATACAATAAATCATTTAGTGTATAAGTGACAATGCACAACAAGACCCTCACTCCAATTGTCAGATTTCCCAGAAAGGATGCACTTGCTTGCCATTAAAACATATGTAGGTTTTCATATTCTCAGATCTATTTTATTCAACACTCACATAATTCTTAGTCTGCTAGATATTTTTTTTTAATGATTAAGGAAAACAAAAATAACATTCAACCTAATCTGAGAAATTGGGGAGTGACTCTGCCAGTGACTGCCCCCGGCTCCAAAGATTCACTAAACCTGCTTGTGGTTTCTCTCTGCTTTCTGCAGTTGTGCCAGCACACTCCCAATTTGTATCAAATGAAGTCACCCAGCAATGTTTTTTCCCCTCTTTCTAATAATTCAGAGTCATTTAGCTTCAGGGCACTTCATTTGCATTTTTATTGGAAACTCTTGACCATACATAATTGAAGTTACATAGGTTGATCATGTAGTGCAGTGTGGTACATCTCACAATGAGATTTAACAGGTACTCTTTATGCAGATTTGTTAGCAATTTTCAGGCTATTCTGTACATTTTAATGGCTGATACAATTTTATGACTTTTTCCTGCCGCAAATGTTTATAGTCATTTTATGATGTACTGTATTTTTTCCACTAAACAACTTTATTTTCTAGAGAGACCTAAAAGTGATTAAACAAATAAAGACAGAGAGGTGAATGCACCATAGAGTAACATAAAGCGTCAAACTAAGGTGAGAGATGTTTCTCTGCCTGAGGGTGTGTTGTCTCCTGCTGTAAAGAGCTGTGTGGGTACCAGGCTACATATTAACACAGAGAGCATACAGGCCTGTCCAAGGTTGCTGTCTGATGTATGACTCAGTTGTGACCCTCAGTTGTTGTCGAACCGAGGGAAAGAACGAGAATGCGTCTCAGCTTCTGTAAACTTGTTGGTTTCGAAGCTCTGAGGCTTTGGCTCTCTTTGCCACAGGCTGGCATTGCATTCATTACTGGCCCTGTGCTTTCTTTTCTCTGTAATGTAGCACAGAATGGACTGAGTTAAGATGGTTCTTGAAACTAGAGAAAAGTTGAGTAAAATCTTCATATTCCCAATTTGTTTGCATTTAAAATATAGCTATTCTTTCATCATTTGTCAGAAATGTTTATCCAAGAAAAATACTGTGTTGCCACGTTTAAAAATGTTTTTTTTTAAATTAGATACACCGCCATATCTGTTGTTAGATGATGCCATGTTCATAAGTTAGAATCATTGTTAAAATTAACAAGTCTTGACAAATATCTTGAAAACANAAATTATAGTTCCACATACTGATGTGAGTCCTACTGCGTCAGGTATTAACACAAGATGAAACAAGAATAAACACAGATTTTGTGTAATTATATAGACATATTTGCATAATATATTATATACAAATAAGACATAACTGTCCCTGTTACACATCTTGCTGCAGACAAATGTGCTACACTAGCTTGGTTTTAAACCCCCCCTCATCTCAGAGAAACAACATTAAAGATGAAATGAAAGAAAATGGCGGTTCAGTCTGAATATTAGACTTCTGCTCCACTGTATTAATCAAGTATATTAGCAACCCAGTGGTGCAAGCATCCTTTTAAATCTCTCCTCCAGCTCTCCCTCTTTGCCTTGCATTCAATGGATAAGAGTATAACCACTTTTTTGTTATACGGTAAAGAAAAGGCTTGTGGTGCTGCTGACTCACTCGGCTTTGACCCTTTGGAAAAGCGAAAACCATCATCAGACAGCACTTATGCTCTCTGCCAATAAAGAGAAATTGTATATTAACTAAAACGTTATTATTAAGATACAGATCCTGAGACTGAGAGTAAACTATTGGTAACTGTGATGAAAAACATAGAGCTTCAGCATGTATCTAAATAGAGAAAATAAAGATTGACATACAGTAAATGACACTATGTAGTTTATTCAACACTAGCTTTGTAGAGTTTATATAATTCAGCTATATATTATTTTAGGCTGTAGTTTGATGTGTTGTGGGTTGGTAGATCTTGTTATATAAATCAGGAACACTTTCGATGGTGCTCTATGATTTTTGGTAATTTCTTTGTGCCTGTTTTTTTGATGATTCAAAAACAATAAATCACCATGCATCCATCTGGGATCAGTGCACACACTGAACAAACAGTACCTCATATGCAACAGATGATTGTTTCTGGTGTCCTTTATACTCAGCTGCCAGTTTATTGGTTTCAACACGTTTAAATAAATACAGCCAAGAACTAAATCCTACCCTCATGAAGATCAAAATGTTCAAGTTTTGTTTTTGAGAGGTGTTTATTTATCTGAAAGGTTGTAGTTCGTGGTGCTGTTGAGTAACACTGTGTTGTAATGTTCTGTTCTGCCTCATCTATGTTGCTTCTCAAAGCATATCAAACTAATACACTTCATATTCCTTTACACTTATCTGAAATTGTCAAAAATGTCTGAATGATCAGCTGCTTTTTTGATCAACTGTTGTTTTGTTTTATTAAATTACAATAACTTGATCTGCATTTTCCTCTTTTCCAGGTTTGACTAGGAGGCTGTCCCTCCTTGATTTTCGGTATTCCTCGGTATTCATCTTGACGTCAACCCCTTGAGATTTGGAGAGAGGATTTCTTACATCCAGCTTGACTTCAAGTCCCTGACCACCTGATCAGGTAACCAAGGCAACATGCCATATGTGTTGCCAAATGTGTATGAGTCTTTTAAGCAAAATCACTGATCAAATGATTCAATTAAAATGAACGACACAAGCTGTTTGAAATGCTTATCCATGATGTTGATAGTACTGTTTCGTTTTTCAATGAACACTATAGTACTCCTTGACATCACTTGTAAGGTGAATGTAGAGCTTCAGCGTTTACACTGACAGTTTCAGAAAGGTCTATCCTCCTGATGTGTCTCTACACAATATATGGATGTACTGTCAAACACTCCCTAACTGTACAAACAAGATATTCTAGGAATAACATGTGGTTCTGACCACAGGAGCATCCAAAATCAATGTTGGCGATATTATAATAAAGACATAAACCATAAGAGTGCACCAGGATTGCTTTGGCGTCTTGCTGTGCATGAATACATGAAGCCAAAAAACAGCCAAAATCTCATGCGCCATATATTGAAAGCCCGTTTAGAACCACATTAATTGATCCTAACATTTGAAATGTGGTGAATACCTGTCAGAAAGAGAAAAAGAAACATTTGCAACAAGAGAGACACACAGAAAGAATGGCCGCAGATGAAATGGCTGTGTGGGTGGATGTACATGTGAGTGCAGGCTGCTAGGAGCTGTGAGTGGGAAGTGGGCACTGAGTGGGAAGAGAAGAGCTGCTTTAGTGAGACGATCAGCACCAAGGCCTGCTGAAAGGCAGTCACGCTTTCATGGCTTCTCTTTGTTTCCCGCACTTAAACAAAGACAGAATTCCAGGTAGGGAGGGTAGTGATGGGTGCTGGATAAGAGGGTTTTGATACGTGCCTGCCAACGTCTGTGTGCTGTATTGGTGAGGGTCAGTAGCTGATGCTTCCAATAACTTTCACGCAAAATCATATTAACAGGACTGCACAGAAACATGATAGAATAGACTGAAAAGACTGGACAGAAATGGCACATTTGGGTCAGAGCATGTACAAAAAACAAGTTAATAGGAGGCCTTAAAACTGAGGCAACTTGTGCAAGAAGCTTTTTGGTTTCGTGGCTGATTTACATACGTTTTTGTAGATAACAGGAGGAAAATATTGGTTTAAATCACAATTTTAACATATGAGATACACAAATTCTTAATTTATCCTTATCCCTATGTTGTAAAGAAAGTTGTAATGAACAGTGGTGTAGATCCCTGCCAAAAAGAGCCAGGCTCTCAGTGAGCCTTGACTCGATAAAGGTTAGCTGCAAAGGGATTGTGAAAGATCAGGGTCATGGTTAAAATAAACTAGCTCTAGGTAAGAGACATGATGCAGACCACAGTCTTTGGTGCGAAAGTCAGGCACTGTTCTTTTGGAAATATAGATCCTTTAAGCGGGAAGAAAGCCGTGTCTTTTTGTTCTATGCTCTCCTTTTACCGTTCTTATACGGTTATAGGCTTTTAAAGGCCCATCTAGAACTAATTACATAATACCTGGTTTAAAGCTGCTAAGAGGCATTATTTTATGCCGCTCAACATCTTTTTACCTTCATGGCAAAAAAAAACAAGTGTGCATCTTTCTTTGAAGAAAAGCCTTTGAAGCCGCATCTACAGTAAACCTAAGCTACAATTCTTCCTTTAAAGCTGCTCTAATAAGGGCTTCTTTTGACAGCATCCTAAAGCCTGCTCGAAGTGAGCTTCATTTCAGGTTTGAAAAAAGGATACAGTAAAAAATAGATACCAATGGGATTGACACTAACATATTAATCTAACCCTATTAGATAGTACAATCACTAATGCGTTACTGTGAGGATCTACTGACAAACACACATTGGCTCCAACAGAAACAGTACTAATGAATTGTTTTACCTTTTGACATTTTCCTTTGTTTAAAGGAGTTTGATAAGACGATTGCCACCCCTGTTGTTTCTTCATCTTAATCCATACAAAAATATCTGTTTGCCACACTATTACATTTTGCACTTGCACTTTGTTTTGTGCTCATTCTCAATCTTTATACTAAACTAAGCTCTATTTACCTTACAGGCATGAGATTTGTATATTAATCTTCTCATTGAAATGTCGGCAAAAAAGTAAATAACCACATTCCTAAAAAAATTAAACGTGCATGCATTTCATTGCTTTTACATGCCTATACACATATACAGACATGCAAGCCACACTGTATATACACACTCACACACACACACACACACACACACACACACACACACACACACACACACACACACACACACACACACACACACACACACACACACACACACACACACACACACACACACACACACACACACACACACACACACACTTAAAGGAACTATATCTTGCATCCCAAAGCTCCTCTTCTTTTCCCTAGCTCCTGCAGTGAGACGGCCCTATGAGGAGAGCCCCGCATTGCAGCATCTGTGTGACACACACACACACACACACACACACACACACACACACACACACACACACACACACACACACACACACACACACACTCACACTCACACTCACACACTCACAGGGAGATGGTGGTGTGTGAAAGTGCTCAGATCGTAGGAGTGAGAGCAGAACGAAGAGAAGGCTGTAGCCTGATGAAAGGTGGAGGAGGAGGAGGGGGAGTAGAGGAGGAGTGTGTAGGAGGAAGAACAGTGATGGGACGAGGCAGAGGAAGGTGAAGAGGGAAGAAATAATAACAGGTGGGAGGAAGATTTATAGGTGAAAGCATGCAGTGCACTCAGACAAAAGAAGAGGAGAAGAAGCCGATAAGAGCCAGGGACAGGAAAAATTGACTTCTTAATTAGCTCTGTGATTACCTTGTCTGTGCAGAGTGTCTATGGCTGATGTATTCACAGACAGTTTATCAGTCCTGCTTCATCTCTTTAAGCTGGACACACATTGTGACACTCTTTAATTGACAGGAGAGAAATTGGTTTGAAACAAATGAAACTAAACTGATTGACTGAAGAGTGTTTTCAGAACAGGCAAGTTAATCTTCAGAAAACTTTTGATTGCTGTATGATGGCATCATTGGATTTAGCTAATTGCTATTTTTGCTGTCAGATGTTGTGTAGAAGCAGCCTTTAATTAGCCTTCAATCCACTGATATCTGTGAGCGCTTGTCTGATCATTTGTTGGTTGAGATAATTCATGTTCGCCTATAAAACCTGCCAAACTCTACAAATCTGGAATGCTACAGCACAATTACCAGAAAACACTGGGTTCAGTCAGTGAGCTGTGACTTTGGCACAAACTTACCAAACACATCAGCCTCTCTCAGTCTGCATATTCAAGAAACGATTATGAGAAGTTGTAATTACCAATGTGTTATTGTTGTACTTTTAATCTGGCTTAAAGGGCTAATAGCTTTAGACCTTTTTGTTATTTAGTTCTCTCTCAGCAAAGCGCTTGCTTTTGACAGTGGACTGGTAATATAGAAGCAATGGCAGAATTATAAATATAAACTTGTAACGTTTGCAAAAACATGCAAATGCACTTCACCAAGGTCTTTCTGCTATGTGACAAGTCTAAAGGGCAAGGCCTGTTCCAAATTAAATGTTAAATGTTGCAGTCTGGCTGAAACATAAAAAAAAGGCTATTATGAGTCTGACAGCTCACCTGCTATTTTGAGGTGATTGGAATGACTATGTGAAGTTTGTGCTCTCTTGTGACTCTGCCGAAAAGAGTGTGTCCTTGCCAATACATGTTCTTCCTTTTGATTCAGCATCACGTATTTCCTATGGATTGTGCCTCCCTGGAAAATATGGTTGAAAAAAGTAATAGAGTTGCGCTTTCCCCTCCCTTTGCAATTGCTGTCAAGGTGCCCCAGCAAGGTATCAGACCTAGTGGACATCAATAACTGTGGTTAAACCGGACAGTTTACAGCGTTAACGTATAGATTTGTCTCAATGTGGAAGTCCTTATGAAGCTCATTTCATGTTGTTCTGTGGTGTGTATTTATTCCACCTCTAGAGCCACATTTAGCCAGACAGTCGGGGGAGGGAAAGTGTCCTGAGTGGTCTATTCTGAGGACAAAGTGATGAAAATTTCCCCCTAACGCAACATCAGAAGTTTTCTGATTTCAAAAAGGTGTTTCCCCAGAAATACTGCAATAGAGCCTTACATTAAAAAATAAAAACATGCTTAGTGGATTATTTATTCTCACAGCAACAGTGTGTTGGCAAGTGCAGTTCGTCACAACTGATTAATTCTTCTGAAATAATCAATTTGCCAATTTGCAATAGGTGAGAAGGAGCAGAGATTTTTATTAGCCTTCTGTGTACTCGTAGCTCGTAACACTTTTCAGGAGATGTAACAGTTTGAGGCTGCCACATAAACTGCATAAAGGCATACACATTTTGTGCTAAGAATTATTAAAGTGCAGAGTAAAACAAAAGTAAACAAAGAAATCCCTGTTCGAACTCATAATGTTGCTCAGTCAGTACTTTGATAAGCCAATGTTGAAAGCACTGCATTTAAAGGTTAATATGTAGGTAGCTGAAAATAATCCATTGAGAGAAAGTGCAGTTTCAATCCATTATAATGTACTTTGGTTTCAAACTGGATTACTAATAAATGGAAACAAATCAATAGTTGTAGTGTTGAGATTTTCTTTGAAGTGTAGATCTGTTCAACTCTACTGTAATACCTTAATGAGTCGCTATCCAAAATATCTAGCAGCAGTGTTCGCCGTCTGCTCACTATTCATCTCCATTCTTCCTTTGCACAGAGAGAGGGAGCGTATCAGCATCATCAACCCTCCCTCTGGCAAAGGGCCACAGGCTTTTTGCCAAATGCAACAGACCTGCTGTCTACTGAGACACTCGACGTCTGACTCTATCAAATCGCCATCTCATACAGTCTCACTCCAACTAGACACAATGCCTTGAGGATAGTATATTACCTGGACAATATACAGTTGCAAGAAAAAGTGAACCCTTTGGAATTAGCTGGATTTCTGCATAAGTTGGTCATAAAATGGAGGAAGCCACTGCTGTCCAGAAAAAACATTGCTGCACGTTTGAAGTTTGCAAAAGAGCACCTGGATGTTCCACAGCTGGCAAAATATTTTGTGGACAGATGAAACCAAAGTTGAGTTGTTTGGAAGGAACACACAACGCTATGTGTGGAGAAAAAAAGGCACAGCACACCAACATCAAAACCTCATCCCAACTGTGAAGTATGGTGGAGGGAGCATCATGGTTTGGGGCTGCTTTGCTGCCTCAGGGCCTGGACAGATTGCCATCATCAACGGAAAAATGAATTCTCAAGTTTATCAAGACATTTTGCTGGAGAACTTAAGGCCATCTGTCCACCAATTGAAGCTCAACAGAAGATGGGTGATGCAACAGGACAATGGAGAAGTAAATCAACAACAGAATGGCTTCAACAGAAGAAAATACGCCTTCTGGAGTGGCCCAGTCAGAGTCCTGACCTCAACCCAATTGAGATGCTGTGGCATGACCTCAAGAGAGCGATTCACACCAGACATCCCAAGAATATTGCTGAACTGAAACAGTTTTGTAAAGAGGAATGGTCCAAAATTCCTCCTGACCGTTGTGCAGGTCTGATATGCAACTATAGGAAACGTTTGGTTGAGGTTATTGCTGCCAAAGGAGGGTCAACCAGTTATTAAATCCAAGGGTTCACATACTTTTTCCACCCTGCACTGTGAATGTGTACATGGTGTGTTCAATAAAAACATAAAAACATATAATTGTTTGTGTGGTTTTAGCTTAAGCAGACTGTGTTTGTCTATTGTTGTGACTTACAGTAGATGAAGATCAGAACACATTTTATGACCAATTTATGCAGAAATCCAGGTAGTTCCAAAGGGTTCACATACTTTTTCTTGCAACTGTACTTTTGCCTACTATCCTGTGATCTACGATTTTCTGCTGTCTGCTTGTCTCAATGTCTTCTCTGAAATAACTCATCCTTTCTCTGTCCACTCTATTCTTCTCTGTGGTTCTCTCCTCATTATTTGGCCTCCTTGAAATTTTTGCATCGTACCCTAAACCTGTATTTAGCTTTGAATAAGGGGAATTGCAAGGCATGTTAATCTGTAATGAGACACTGTACTACATTGCAGCCCCAGTTTGTTTGATGTGATGGGCGTGGTTTCACATGATAATGTTTCCTAATGCCTCTCCAATCTCTAATCCCATTTTGCTGACTTTTCATAATAGCATTGGCCCCTATTGTCTTCCATCCGGCTTTAACCCGGCAGGTGGTGCTGTTTCATTCAAACGTATTATTTTCATTGTTCATAAACAGAATACAGATTGTACACTTAAAAATGCTGCTCACATCTGATCAACGGGCCCCCACCCCTTAGCTGACACCTCGGGCCTGGCCACCTGTCAGAATGATCTTGTCGCGTCTGGATATCAGCCACCGGGCTCAAAGTGACCTTCATCATCAGACAGACATCAGTGAGACACAGCTTTAAGACAGCAGTCTCATCTCTGGGTTTTATGACCCTGTTAATATTGAGAGTGCTCTTCAGGCAGGGACATGGTGGTGTAACAAGCAACCAAAGGGACAGTGACAGTTAAGGGTCAATGCCGAATATACTGCTGTGGCTTTCGGACAGAGGGAGAGAGAGTGAGTGTTTTATGAGGAGGCTGGTGCTGTGAGTTGCGGAGTCTCTGTAGAAGCTTTTTTCTCACTGATGTTCCCCTCAGCGCTGACTCATGCAAAGCTCCATTGACTCCTGACTTTGATCCATTTAGGCTGCAGGGGGCTTAGAGCCGTGACATATTCTCCTCAGTTCTTTTTTTATTATTTCTCTCTGTTTAATGCTATTCTTCCCCACTGTGCTCTATTCTTATGGGATTCTATTTCAGGGGTTATCAACCTTTCTGTCTGATGTAACCCTACGGATCTGTCAATTAACGTTGCCCTTCATTGACTACCCGACATGCTTCAACATGTTGTTTCTCATGGAGCTTAAATGTATAGTTTTTTTGTAGAACTTTTAATTATATTAAAGCATATTGTAACACTTTTCAATGATAGCCTATGGATATTACATGTTGAGGGTTTGTCTGTTTGCAGCCATGCTGATGGCATGGTATTTGGGATGGCCATGTAATTCTGTTGGTCACTGAATCATTGAAAAAACTATTGGATGAATATTCATGTTGATCCCTCTGACTTCTCTTCTATCAACATAAAGTTTACTTTTTAGTTTTTGATCAAAATATCTTAACATCCATTTGACTTTAAACTTTTAGAAATACATTCATGTTCCACACAAGGATATTTGTACACATTTGTGTGATGCCCTGACTCTTTTTCAGTGCCTCCTTTAGGTCAACATGTCAGTTGGACCAATTATTGGCCATATGTATTTCCTCCTCCTCTCCTTGTTTGGTCTTTATTCTAGTCTTTTCTCTCACTGTGCAGACAGGGAGCAGTAGTATTGAGTGCATTGTGAATGCTGTAGCTGGTGCTCACTGTAGCAGCTCCTCAGTTCCAGGCCACAGTTATTGACTCTTGTTTTTTCCAGCAGACTACCCTTCAGTCTCTGAGGACCGCAGAGCTCAATTACAAACCACTCCTTCTCACATCCCCTTATGCACAACTACACAGCAGCAAATGTTTAAAGCACCCTCGCTACAACCCACCTGCGAAACATTTTCTTTGTTATGGTCTGCATGCAGGCTCACAGTTCTCTTTTTCTCTCTCAGACCTTTGTTAATCTCCATTTACGTCCTTTGACATCAAGACTGTATTAATTTGATGTTTGAAGGCCAATACTACCTCGAACAAGCATTATGTCCTAATATACATGTCAATGTATAGGAAGAAAGTGGAATATCAATCAAAATAGCCAGGCGTATTAATTACCCACAGAAGAGTAGCAGAGTGCGAGTTAAGGACTTCAAGTACAAAACCTTGTGTATTGATCTAACCCTACATCAAACCCATTCATCTGCTTCCCCCCACCTACTGCTACATATGGCCCAAGAGATCATTGAATCTTACTGATCGTTCCTGACTCAGTTGATTATGTGGGTCAATCAATCTATTCCCCCCCTCCCCCCTTTGCCTCTGCTTGATCTTTTCCCAATGCTGTTCTGGTCAATCATCGGCTCTCAGGGGGGATTTCATGTAAACCTCAGGTTATGGTGAGGACTAGAAATACATATTGTTAAGATCATAATGCCCTTCTTCCTTTTGAAGTGTGTGTTTTTCTTATTTAAATATGTGTTTATTTATAGATTATCAGAAATGATGAAGGCTACATGATTCAAGCTATTTGTCCAATGCCGAACTGGATCTTGTCAGATTGATCGAAGTCCACCTCAGATCCCTGTAACCTTGCATGAGTCACACAAATCCAAGGTCTGCACTGTTCATTTTCCACAACTTGTGATTTTCACCTGGGAAACTGGCTATATGAGTCATTACATACACACACAAATCAATATGGTTTAATCCAGTGGCTGTCACCTGCCCAATAACACCCAAGGACAGTATTTCACACAACCACCTACACACAAACTCACACAAGCGCTGATGCTCTTTCAGAATTGTTGACAGTGGAGCTTCATGGAGCAGCCGCAGGGATTATGACTGACGAAAAGGAGATTTGAGAATGTGACTGATGCAGTGTGTCCTCTGGTCTGCACACTGGTCATTCTCCTCTATGATACATTGCTAATATTGCAGTTAATAATGCCTCCTCCCCTCCTCCCTCCATCCCTCCATGTCTCTCAGCCAGAAGGAGAGACCCCACCCTGTGCCCATTCTTCCCTGCTGCTAGCTAGCACCAGCATGGCAGACAGTCGAAAGCCAGAGGATGGTGCCCCCCAGTGGGACCCATCAGGGGGGCAGGAGGCTGCCGGCAACCATGGAGCCAATGGCTACTCTGCCTACAGGACCTGCCAGCCTGGTGGTACCCAAATGGCCACAGGCCCCTACACCACCCGAGAGAATGGCTTCAATGGGGAGCTCAGTGGGGCCCCCGCTATAACCGCAGGTAAGATCTGTTTATAGTATTTAGATTATTAACTTTAATGTTACAGTAAGTTCTAGTGCGTTAACTGGAATCTGCCTGCATTATCGGATTGCTAAAATAAGAGGATGTGATGGGGTTTGTTTGTGTGGAATTGTAATCGCTGAAGAACAACTTTTTGCAAATTAGCATTGGTGTTTTTTTAGTGTTTGTTTTGATGAGGAAAAGGTATTTACTCTTAGTCATATAATTTTCTCAGCCCATTTCGTACAGAAAAAGTCAAACAGATGAGCCCTCACCTATTTGTCAAAATGTCAAGTCTAAGTTACAAATTACAAATTAAACAAAACGTGTAACTTTTAACTTTTCTCATGTAAATTTGGTCCATTATGTACAAGACTAAACATACCATGCTTTAAAGTTATGTAGTAGTACTGTAGTTTGTGTCAATCATGGCAAGCTTGGCTCACAGTTTGATTCCGGAAAGAAGTTCAAACCAACAGGAATATGTCTGCGTTTAATTTGTAAATGTGTGTAAGATGGGCTTTTGTTTATGAATGAGTGTGTACACATACTGTAAGAATGTGTTTGTGTATGTGTTCCTTCCATGAATCATATGGTGTGTGTGTGTGTGTGTGTGTGTGTGTGTGTGTGTGTGTGTGTGTGTGTGTGTGTGTGTGTGTGTGTGTGTGTGTGTGTGTGTGTGTGTGTGTGTGTATATGTGGTGTGTGTGTGTGTGTGTGTGTGTGTGTGTGTGTGTGTGTGTGTGTGTGTGTGTGTGTGTGTGTGTGTGTGTGTGTGTGTGTTGCATATTCATGTGTAAGCATTGTCTATGACTTTTGACAGTGTTAATATGTTATGTGATATGGTTTTATGAGTGTGTATGATAGTTGTGTCTTTTTGTGTGTGTGTGTGTTTGTCGTGTCTCTTCTTGTGCGTGGGTTTGCAGCACTCCGAGTCCTCACTAGAATTGCATACTGTTATTAAGAGTGCTATAATTACACAAAAAATCTTTCTCTCTACCCCCTTACCCTTCCGACCCTCCCTCACTCACACCCTGGAGACGAGAACATTAACGTACCAATGGTGTTACCATGGAAACGGCTCCCCTATAATTTACTTTGCCAGGGCTATTTTTTTGTTGTATCTTACCACAGACAAGAACGTTTAGCATGCGATGACAGGAGCCAAATTAACCTCCCATCTCCCCGTTATTAAAGCTTAACCTGACACCAGTTTGAAGGCTGATTACAGTATTTTCAAGTTTCGCTGCTCATTGACATTTGACCCTCTTTATTCCTTCAATGTCTATCGCTAATTATTTAGTATCATTCATACTTGATCAAATGATGTGACCAAAAGGGTGTGAGGAGAAGATTCAGATAAATCAGACTCTTCTCCTCACACACATCCATTACATTTATATTATACTGAAATCACATAATGACCCTCAAATTGGGATGACGCTAATGGCTAATTTCCACTACAGCACGGTTTAAGCATGCCGTGCCCGGCCCTTTTTTGGTTGCGTTTCCACTAGGCGTAGTTCCGGTTAGCGGGTGCTTTTTCACAGTTTTTCTGGCTCTCCAAAATCGAGGTTCTTTCCGGGCCAACAACCGGGCTGAGTATGCTAAACTAGTGAGAGAATCGCTGGCAACTACAACAAGATGAACATATTTGACAGTGATTTAATTGCAATAAACGTTTCAAAATGATGCCGGAGAAACAACATACTGATACCGGTTAGTAAAAAACATGAATTAATGCTTTGACAAGTCTCCAGACAAACGGCAGGCAAAAAACCTTTTAAAATGCTTATGTTTTCTGAATGGAGATCGGCTAAGCTAACGTTGTATATGCTCCGACCGTCCACACTCACAACAACGGCCTATACAGACATAAATAAACCAGCGACTGTATTCACCATGACACAGACAGTCTGTGGTTTGTAGTTGTTTAACTTTTGTCTAGTTTCTGAACAGATATGAGGAGCTGTGAGCTTGAGTGCTAACAGCTAACGGCTGATGTTGATTTTGTGTTTCGCATTGAAGATGACGTCACGGCTCCACCTACACTGCGCTACTATAGTTACTACCTCAGTTCCTAAACCGTAATGGAAACGCAGCATAAAGTGAGCCTAGCCTACCAAGGCCTAACTATACCGTACTAAGCCCGTGCGAGGCCCTGCACTGGAAATGCGCCAAAAGCTCAGAGATTACTTATATAAAAAAATAAAATGTTAATGTTCGTTTTTATATAACTTGTACTTTTTTTGTGAAGCATGCCGGTCGAACCGACTGGTCAGTTAAAAAAGAAGTCTCTTTGAAATGTACATCTCTAGCTTATGTTATCAGGCATATTTAGAGTCCAGAGCCCAGAACATTGCTTAGATGCATGGCTCTCTAATAAAAAAAGGAGAGGCTACCTTTAAGCCAGTGGGCCAACATAATAAGCAACAGCCATGGTCTCATGTGTTCCTCTGGGTCTTTATTAGCACATATCAAAGATATGAGAGCTGTAAACAGCCTTCTTCAAACTTCAAAGGAATGACTTGAAACTGATGAGCATTGAGCAAGTAAACATTATTTTTCATTTCTCTGAGAGAGGAAAGCTAATGATCTACTCAAAGTTTTATCCCTGCAATTTAGATCTGTGCTTTCACTCCCGTCTCATTGTCCTCATCAGCAGTGGTGATTCTAGAGAATGTGGGGGCCCTAGGCAAACATTCCCCCTCGAACCAGCTTTTTATCACCACGCACAGCCGATAGGCCCCCTCCCGGAGCGGAGCAAGGCAACAAAATGTAAGATAAGAAGCAGCATTTTACGGCGCGCTATGCATGGGGCCGCCTTCAGGGGGTTTCCCGACATGTCGTTGCAGTAAATTAAAGGGTGTTTCATGTTGTCGTTGCTGTGGACCTTCTTAATCTACCTTCTTTGGGGGCCACCTTCTGGTCCGGGGCCCCAAGCAGTTGCCTGCCTTACCTGTCGGCAAATGGCGCCCCTGCTCATCAGTAAATACAACTGACTTGATATAAATCCTTTCAAAGCATCATTTGTCTCAAGACTGAAAATATGTTGCCAGCCTGCTCCATGTGTGGTATAGTCACGTAGAAAAAACAATATAAATATTGCTCATAACGATGCACTGATGTTAATAAAATGACGGTTTCAAAGGAAAGTTGCTACACATAAAAACATATCCCCTTCTCCTGCCACAGTTATAATTGCAATGAGTAATATATGGTTTTATAATCATCTGCATAAAAAAATGACCATTTGTTTCAGCATCTGAGTGACGGACAAAATGTCATTTTTTTATGCAGAGATTATAAAACTTATTGATCATGCATATAACTGTGCCAGGAGAGGGATTTGTTTATTTGTAGGCAACTTTCCTTTGAAACTCGTCATTTTATTATACATCAGCATCGTTATGAGCAATTATTTTATTAATGTTTTTTCTACGTGACTATCCACCATGGAGGCAGGCTGGCAACTATTTTCAGTCTTGAGACAAAATGAGCTTTTGAAAGGATTTATATCAAAGTCGTTGTATTTACTGATGAGCAGGGCGCCATTTGCCGACAGATAAGGCAGGCAACTGCTTGGGGGCCACCGGTGTTGTGTGGCCCCAAAGAAGGTAGATTAAGAAGGTCCACAGCAACGACAACATGAAACACCTTTAATTACTGCATACGACATGTCGGGAAACCCCTGAAGGCGGCCCCATGCATAGCCGGCGCGTAAAATGTCTGCTTCTTTCTTACATTTGTTGCCTTGCTCCGCCCGGGAGGGGGCGGCCTATCGGCTGTGCGTGGTGATTAAAAAGCTGGTTCGAGGGGGAATGTTTGCCTAGGGCCCCACATTCTCTAGAATCACCACTGCTGATGAGGCATGAGAGGGAGTGAACACAGATCTTAAATTGCAGGGATAAAACTTTGAGTACGAGTCATTAGCTTTCTCTCTCAGAGAAATTGAAAAATAATGTTTACTTGCTCAGATTGCTCATCAGTTTCAAGGCTTTGACCGCTCTCTCGCGCCGAGGCGTGTTCCAGCTCCTCACCGTTTCCCTTACCTGTCTTTTGATATGTGCTAATAAAGGACTTATGTATAGTGTTACATCCTCGCAGTCTATTCCTCTATGTGTCTGTGCCATTTCTAGTGTGTAGGGCACCCTCGCTCGGCTTAGATGTGTCTGGCGCTCTCCTTTTCTCTTGTTTATCTCGCTCTCAGGAGGAGCTATGAGTCTGTGTTGGGGCTCTTGTAGCGCCTCTTGTACTGTGGCCGGATTCTTGCGATAACTCACGGTGATAGGCTGTAGTGGGCATTGACGCTCGCTCCACTTCCATCGTATGTGTCCTGACCGGCGTAGACATTGCCTCCTACTTTTGCAGCTTCGACCGGCTATGCTTCCGAAAAAGGCTCAATCCTGCTCATAGAAGGAGAATGTCTTTTTACTGACTCTCTCTTTTTGCCTCTCTACAAAGTGAGTTCTGCGCTGGCCTGTTGAGACTGTCGTGCCAGGTGCTACAGAGGCTCGCTCCGGCGCTCTCTCGCTCCCCTCAGGAGTGAATGGGCCAGAAGCGTTGATAAGCGGCACGCACGCCGGCCCCGGTGTGAAGGGCCTGTCTGATTTCTTCTGGTGCGCGCATCGGATCTTTTGTGCAACACCATCGGCAACAACCCTGTCAATCCTCAACCCAATTAGTAGTTGCAAGGGCCATTGGGGTAGGGCTAGGCTCACTTTATGTGCGTTTCCTTTACGGGTTTAATGCGTAATCGCGCGCTGATGGTGTATGCTGTATCACGTTATTGTGTGCTCACTCTAGAGCAGTGTCCGGGTGTGTAAGGGCGCCGTGACGTCATCTTACGATGAGCTGTGACACAAATCAGGACATCATGCGTTATAAGCGCCGTGAGCTAACTACAAGAGCTCACCAGCTCCTCTACTGTTTCAGAAAAACTTAGACATATACGTCTTTCGCTAACAAAACCACAGACTGTGTCTTGTAGATCACGATGTGAATACAGTCGCTGGCTAGTTAATGTATAATTTCTGTCATGTACTGTATATTGTGACTCATGATTGTTGATGGTTGTGAGCGGGTTAACGGTAGTCATATACAACGTTAGCTTAGCCGCGATCTCAGTCAATGACAAATAGACTCCATAAGCATTTAAAAAGGTTTTGCCTGCCGTCGTCTGGAAGACCTTGTCGCTCAAAGCAGTTTACGACACATATTTTCATTGTTTTTAATATAGACTAAAAATTAAATCCGGTTGTCTATTGGTGTTTTTTTCAGGAAATCAGTCAATTTTGAAATCACGCTCTTATTGCAATTAAATCACTGTCAGCGAGACCTTCCGACACCGGAACAAATTGTGTGGTAGATTAGTAAACCTGGTGTTTACCTTCAGGCTTCGCCGTCGGCGATCTTCGGGCCTCCTTGCGCACTGCCCTGGGTCTGACAATATCAAGCCATCACCAAGTATCCAAAGCAGGTCGTCTTCTCGCCTAGGTTTATGTGTCACGACGTAAGCCACTGCAGCACCGCGTACTACGCGACTACGCCTGGATAAAGGAGGATTGAAGATCCGCTCCATGTTCAGGCGACAGCAGCTGCAGCAGCATCATCATCAGAAGGACGTCTACGACCGTCAGCTACCTCCGAAGTGCGACTCAGGGCGGAGAGCAGCGCATACCTCTTCTTCAGGACCGATTGATACTCCTGGATGAGGGGAAAGGGCCGTAAGAGACTCACTTTTCCCCCCGTGCCCGTTCTACAATCATACTGTCACGGCGTTACTGTGGAACCCTCGAAGGGCTCCAACTGTTAATCATGTATATATATGTTTCTGTTTTATACTGTTATATATGTTTATGATACCACACCATAATCGCTGGTTATGCTGATAA
>NW_011336223.1:505478-520111 GCF_000735185.1 Notothenia coriiceps
CACCCCCACCCCCGGAGCAGAGCGAGGCAACGAAACTTAAGATAAGAAGCAGCATTTTACGGCGCGCTATGCATGGGGCCGCCTTGAGGGGGTTTCCCGACATGTCGTTGCAGTAAATTAAAGGGTGTTTCGTTGCTGTGGACCTTCTTAATCTACCTTCTATGGGGGCCCCCTCCTGGTCCGGGGCCCCAAGCAGTTGCCTGCCTTGCCTGTCTGCAAGTGGCGGCCCTGGTAGAGGGTAATGTAACCAACTCTCAAAACTGTCATTTGAGAAAGAAAAAAAGGGACATGGTTGAGTTAAAGGTCACAGCAGTATTACTAACAAAATATGCTGTATTCTTATAACTTATTTATGCGAATGAAATCAAAATAGCTGAAGAGATATCAGGCAAGTATTAAATAAAGGTACCAGAGAGCATTACAACTGAAACATGACATAGCTTAATATGTACAGAGGAGTCCGTAGACAGCACAAACGGCCAAAGTGTCCTAAACCTGAACAAACTGTCTTCTTGAGGCACCCTAGATCCCTAGATCCCTACATCCGTATGGTTTTTACAATTTTAATTGTTTTTGTGTTTTGAGCTTTAAAAGGAACCAAAAGTACTCAACACTAAATTAAATTAAAGTAGCACTTCCCTGCGTGTGTAGACATCTCCTTGACTTGTGTTTTCATTAACCTCTCACTGTGCTCCATCAGAGTGAGGGGAAGTGCGCTACAATAATATCCCTGTGACGACACGTGGGTCAGGACCCCTCTGATCCTGAGAGGGGGAATATCTCATTAAGAGAGAAAGCCTTTGGGACACTAAAGCAATTTGGCTTGCCCTCTGTTCTCAGGAACCAATTAAAACATTAGCCTAAACTATCGCAGTGCTCACAGATGTTGATACGCAGCCATGACAGTAGAATGCGTGACACTGAAAACTAAAAGCTGTGGCAGTTACTCCAGGCTGAAATTATAATCAGGGAAGGTGACAAACATACTGCAAAATGCAAATTACAACAGCCAACGCGAGAACATGAGAACTGAGCTGTAGTTATGAACATTTGGGATGTTTTAATGGATTGTGTGTCCGTGCAGTGTATCTGTCCTTGTCCCAAAAATTGAAAACACATTCCTTGAAAATCTGAATACGAGTATAAACGCAGTGAATAAACCGTAATTCAGATTCCCCGACTGCTTTCTCCCACAGTGCTTTCACTCCATTTTCCATCCCACAATTTGATTCCAGTCTATTAGACGGTGCTTTCAGGCAGACTGCGAGAAGTCTCAACAGCTTCATTCTGTGCTAATGAAGCGCAGCCTGTCCATAACCAAATCCCAGTCTCTGAAATGTATGGATACCCCTGGCCCATGTGGAGAAGAGGTCCTCAATCATCCCCGAATCTATAACAAAATTCAACAATTACATGCAAATAATCCACAGATTCCAATCATTCTGACACATTACTGGAGAGAGGGAAGAAGTTTAAACCAGGATCATCCCCAGATCTTCCAAACCATCCAAAAAATTATGTTCAAAAGGAGAACAATTGAATTGGTAAAAGCAGATTTCCTCTATCCGCCCTTTAATATTTGTTACATTCCAGCACAGATTTCTCCCTGTCCTCTTTCATTTTTCACATTTATGAAACTAAATCCTAACATTAAATGCGCTTCATGGTCGAAGAATTATTTTAAATAAGGTCTTTGACATTATCTTACACAGCAAAGAAAAATCAAATGCTCGTCATTTCAAAATCTCTAACAAAATCTGATTGCTCATGAATACTTCCTCGGGGGGTGAATATGCTCCGCTGCAGCGCATTTCACAAGCTATAATCAGAGGTGAAGCTGTCTCTCCCTGGAAAATTACAAGGGACTGCAGAGTCCTTGATTCAACTCGACTACAAATCCACGAGGACTCTCTGTTTCTTAAGTCAAAACAATATTTACAACCGTTCAGAAACAGCGCTGACAGACTGCGACAAAGAGGAAACATTTAAGCATCACCTCTGACCGCGGGTTCCCGCCTTGTTGTTATGATTGACGGGGGATGAGTGCAGATATGCTGAGTCCACAGAGCATCTCCCTGAGCGAGGTCACAGAGAGGTCATGTGATGACAGTCCAGGGGTAGTGGGTCACCTCCCCCCTGACCCCTGAGATTCAAAATAAATTCAAGTGAATGACAGACAGAAGCTGGAGCTACATTACATATGAATGGAGTCCACTCCACTGTTACTGGACATTAAACACTTCATCAAACACATGAAGAGGCTAAAGTCCATCTGCTTGTTTATTAGAACAGTATTGTTATTTGCAAAAACATGATGCCCCATCATCCATGCAGTTAAATGCTGATCATCAGTGTGGAGGTCAGTGGTCCAATCACCCCCGACCTCATGGGAGAGTGAGAGCTGGATGCAGGCCAGTGCTCAGAGACAGTCTGGCATTTCACCCATAGCACCCAGCATCCCTGCCAACAGCTTGCCTTTGTGCACGGCCCTTAACAGCTCCAGATCAGTGCTTCAGACACACAGTGGTTTCTGGCTGACCCAGTGTACCCTGACCCTGCAGTCAAAGATACTGGTATGTGCATGAGTGTGTATGTCAGTGTGTATGTGTGAGTGTGTGTCTTAGAGAGGCAAGCGATGATGTGAAAAAGACATTTCTCACATACAAGTTTTACCAAAGATACTTATGTTGGCCTATATAAACTGATCTCTTTCTGCTCTGAGGATGAATTAATTAATTTTTTAATAATGAATTAATTTCTTTAATTTCATTAATGAAAAGGGTTAATGAATGAATTTCAAAAAATGAAAAATTTGAGAAACACTGCGCTAGTGGATTGTCAAAGAAAAAATGTCTATGCAAACGCTATTATTAATAATAATTTTTAAAAAAAATTCTAAAAAAAATTAATCAATTTTTTTTTTCTAATTTTTTTAAATTTTATTTTCCATTTTTATTTTGTAATAATCTCGCGACCCCCACTTTGGGAACCCCTGCCCTAGAGTAATGCTTAAATCTAGCATAAAAACAAATATGTATACAAATATATGCATGCTTTTATGCATATATTTGTTTACATTTAAAATTATATTTATAGCTACAATAACATTGATTCCCAGTTAAAAATGTTTTGTGTTTTTCCTCTCCCTTTGAGAAACAAAAATGATGATACAATTGGTTTTAATCAGGAGATCTGTTGTGTAACTGATACAGGCACACGTGACACACACATACAGAACGAAACCTTCCAAACATACTCATTCACAAACCCCCCTCCACACACACATGCATACACACACAATACGATCCCTCTTGGCAATCTATGACCCAAATCCTCCACCAACCCCTCCCTCTTGGCTCCTCCAATGCTGTTTCTCTCAGTCTGTCTTTCTGGCAAGGGATTGGGACCTCATACATAAACTTTTTAGATTTTTTTTCCTGAATCAGTTTCAATTTTACATGAACAGAGACACAAGCACACACGTTTCTCACCAAACAATGAGCGTTTTTCTACATCTTTCCGTGGGGAAATCTCAGTTTTTGGACCTGAAATAGTATCTAAATGTAAAGAAGATGTGTGTGTGTGGTTAGAAGATAGATGTGGGAGTGGAAGAAAAAGGACAACAGAGTCCTCCCTAAGGCCCTGATTTATCTCAATAGCGTTGGATAAAGACTTTTCTTACCTGAACCTCTCTAGGGATGTGTTTCTGCTGTTTCTGAAACATCTCTACATTTGTGCCACGTTGCTGGTTTCACCTCTGAGTCAAAGAAGAGCAGGTGTCCAGGAGGGGGAGAATCTGCTGGGGCTGCAGAGGGTTAAACACCTTAAACACCGGCTCTGACCCCCGCTGATCACCCTGCTGAGTTTGTAATGCCATCCATAGGCCGAGGGCACCGGGAGACACACATGGCTCTGCATTGAGAATATAAACTAGGCGAGACTTCTATTGGATGCAGGGGGAATGGAAGGAATGGGATTTCAAAGAAAGTCTTCTGAGAGTTCCCATATGCTCTGTAAGCCCTTTAACGCCTGCACTCTTTACCATAAGCCGTCACCAAGATGATATCCACAGAATGAACAGACACCACAATCCTTCAGAAGTTTCCTCTTTTTCACTGCTTGGCGTGCATTCACAGGCGGTATTTCTAATGCATCCTTAAGCATTTGAAAGCGAGATCTATGGCTCTTTTCCCCCCTTTAAAGTGAAAGTCAGGAAAAAATTCAAAAGTAAAAGCTCTCAAGAAAAAAAATCACCCCCATGATTATTATAGTTTATATAACATTATTAGATTGTTAATACTGTGTAGGTGTTGATGCTGGTCAAGATTACATTTATTTTAACTAGTTTATATATAACAAATACATTTGTTTAGCTCAGGGATTTACAACCTAGTAAGGCAACAGGACACAGCAGTCGTTTAAATAAACTAGAGTTTTTATTTACCCAAAAGTCCACAGAAAACATCATACAATAACTAGGCCTATAAAAGAGGTCAACAGAAAATACCTCAAAGAAACATAACTCATAACATGTTAACTCAACGAAACTGACCTCCTACAATGAAAAACCAAGGAAGCTAGTGGCTTGGCCAAACCAAGTTGAACCCAAGGGATAATTAATAGTTACATCATACACAAAGGACACTGACAAAACCCAAATCCCCCCTTTGACATGGAAGCAGGTGGTTTATCCCAATCTGTCCCAATTGGCTCCTTGCAGTATTTATGAGTCCTCAGCGCTCGGCCACGCCCTTTGCTGAACCAGGAAGTAACCTCCCCCAATGGACATGGTAACTCAAGAGACAAAGAAAGTAATTAATACAAACAAATACTTGTGGTTAGCTGTGCTAAAATGTTTGAAGTAATGTCAGATTACAATCAAATAAAGAGTTTACCATTTAAAGTAAATGTGTGGTGTTAATTGGCATGTTTTATTGTAGCTGCACTGAAGCAAAACTACTGAAGATGAGGATGCAGTGTAATTGGTTTACCCTGTGTGGCTGTGGCCATCACACCTTCAAAGGGACACAAGGAAAATGTGTGCGGTGGAGTAATGATTAATGAGCATATTTGATGTAGCAAATGCAGATTTATGTTGCAGGAATTTGTATGGATTAAGGAAACTATATTTTCTTATTCACATTAAAATATTTAAAGGTTTTCCTTTCCATAACACTAACAAAACACTTCCACAACAACCTATAATGCACTACAGGAAAGGGAAACCCCCTATATAAATATATATTACTGTGAAAGGGGCCAATCAGCTTGAGGGGAACTTGTAACATTCAACATTTTGTATACACAGTATTGCTACTTCTTCCATCACTGATTTAGTTACTGAACACAACAATGCTCACACACAGTGCTCCGCAGCAGATCTAAGTGTCTATGGTAAAAGGTCAGTGTGTATCAATCACACACACACATCTCAAATAAGGTGTAATCAGCTGCTCAGCCTTTCTGGAAATTACTCAATTACACGGGTAACTGATGAAGTAAGGAGACAAGCAGCAGGGAGATAATACACTCACACACTGTTGCAGGGGTACTAATATCCACCGTGGACTGGCAGTGATGAATGAGACTCCTCCGCTACGTGAAGGTGTATTGAGCTCAAAGTAAGAGAGAAAAGGATGCGGAAAATGGAAGAAGGCAGTTGGATGATTAACCAAAGGTTGCATGAACGGTCCCCCTGATAGTCATTTCAACATGCATTGTAATGTGAATGTTTGAATGGGAGGTGTGATTATAGTCATTCTTTATGCAGATATTGTGGGTATCTCTTCATGCATTGCTTAACTATAATCTCTTCTTTGAGGTTTCAATAAAGCTGTTGCTTTATTCGTGCACGCAGTAATCAATAATTTATCACTCATCTGAATTAAACTAGCCCATAAATATTTGCACAGGGTTCAGAGTCAAGAGAGCTGAACAACATTTCATGGTATCAACCCCACAAATTAATATGGTGTTATGTAAATGGTTGCATCATTTATACAAGCCATAGGTGAGAAACAAATAAGGCCATTCAGTCAAATACAGTTTTCAATAAACACCACTGAGTATTCACATTGTTGTGCTTTTTTTCTCCACTATAGTTCACAGGAATATATTTTACTCTTTACATTTAGTGCCGCAATAATAGATAATTGATTACTTTTTCTATATCATTTTCTCTGTTTGGCC
This sequence comes from Notothenia coriiceps, assembly GCF_000735185.1. Classification (NCBI taxonomy): domain Eukaryota; kingdom Metazoa; phylum Chordata; class Actinopteri; order Perciformes; family Nototheniidae; genus Notothenia; species Notothenia coriiceps. The sequence goes on from NW_011336223.1 coordinate 511,668, forward strand.
TGACAACCAAATATATTCCATTTACAATTATGTAACATAAGGAAAAGTAAATCCCTTTAAACTTAGGAAGCTTATAAGGAAGGAATCATTTCACAATTTGCTTCATAAATGAATTAATTGACTATCAAATTGTTAGTTAATTATGGTTGATTTCTGACCTTTACAATAATTAGATAAGATTAGATCAGATAAGATGAAGGTCTTAATTGATCCCCAGATGTGAAATGACGCTGATGCAATGGCACAAAGACAGAAATATAGGCAAAAGATAAGAAGTACAAATAAATAAATAACTAAAATAAGTCTAACTATGAGTAGAATAAGAACGAAAATGTGTGCGGTGGAGAAATGATTAATGAGCATATTTGATTGATCAAATGCAGATTTATGGTGCAGGAATTTGTATTGATTAAGAAAACTATATTTTCTTATTCACATTCAAATATTTAAAGGTTTTCCTTTCCATAACACTAGCAAAACACTTGCACAACAACCTATAATACACTACAGGAAAGGGAAACCCCCTATATAAATATATATTACTGTGAAATGGGCCAATCAGCTTGAGGGGAACTTGTAACATTCAACAAAAAAAAATCCAGAAATATAGGCAAAAGATAAGAAGTAAAAATAAAACTATGAGTAGAATAAGAACAAAAATTAAAAATAGGTTATAAAAGAGAAATTAAAAGAGAAAGGTTGGAAGATAAGCGAAAACACCTTGATCTTTGTCTCATAGAGTTAACGGTTGCTTTTTATCGCAACTCTGGGAGAAATAAAAGCCTTCAGCAAGTAAAGCGGGTAGCACACAGTGCAGTAAGTGGTCAAATGTGTCATTTAAGGTCCACATGGCAGCGCCTCACAAAGAAGACGGAGCACATACTGTGAGAAGTGCTGCATGTTTCACACTGGCACACTTCTGTCGGTTTCAAGTAAAGCTCTTCTCAATTTGACCTCATGGCTATTCTGAGGATGTGAGAGCACCTTCTCAGAACTATAAATGGGTGTCTCATAATGAGTATGATGACACCAAGCAGAAATACTCTCTGTTTCATCAGGGAACGCACACAATCTGATTTATTCTATTCTTCTGTGGCGGATGCACTACACTGAAGGAATGTCCTTTGTTCAAAAGGACTGTTAAATCACCTTCATAAAACCTCAGCCTTAGAGCAGTCCATGGCAAAGCAACATGTTTCTGAAGCTGTGCTGCTTAGATAAGTTGCATTTCACAGCATAGAGTATAGAGGATGTAGCAATGCATCATGTATTGTGTGTTTATCTGAATGCCACCTACAGTACAGCTGCCCAGTTAATGCTTTGTAGCCGAGCCTGACCTCTAACCACACTGAAGGAAGCAAGGACAAGAGCTAATATACGGTACAACTTATTTTATCTGCCATCTTTTACAGTGTTGTTTGTTGCATTGTTGTATTTCCAATGTCTTGCTAAGCACCTTGTATTGCAACTTTCACAAAAGGAGCTCTATAAATAAATACAGTTTGAGTTCAGAAAATCCACCGTTAGTAGGTTATAATGATTAATTATGCTATTGTGATATTTGAGTTGATATCTCTTCTGCAGGTGTTACTGCAATTCTAAATTGTGATAACAATGGTGTGAATTTGTATGGTTTTTATGACTCTTAATTGAAATACAAGCAGCAATTCAACCTTTTTTTAAATAAAGTAATCATTTTCTATAACAATCCTGCATTAAAAACAATATTTAGTAAAAGTATTACAAGCAAAAACTATCAAAAGGTAGAAGTACTTAGTGAGCCGGCTACTTCCATTTCCAGTTTTTATTAATATATGATACAATTATTGTATTACTTCTAGGGATGTCCCGATCACCTTTTTTTGCTCCCGATCCGATTCCGATCATTTGGTTTTGACAATTTGCCGATACCGATTTTCCCCGATCCGATCTTTATGCAATGAATTAAGAGAAAAAAAAGAAAAAAAGCATTCAAGTTGTCCCTTAAGGTTATATTTTTTTATTTAAATTGGATATTCTATCCAACATGGATATAGCTTCTTTTTTTCACAGCAGCATTGGATCAGTTCAGTTGTGCAGCATTGGATCAAAACAAAATAAAGCTTTCAGTACTCGTTAGCTTACTGCTACAATTAGACACTGCGCCCTGCCCACTCTGTTGCCAGATTTGAGAGAAATAAGCAACCAGGTCTATGAAAACAAGCCCCAAAGAAGCAACACATACATGATGTTGTGTAATTTGAAACCAAAACTAAGGCCTCAGGATGACTTTAAGACTTGAACATGGTCATTTTTGTTTTGTAACATTGAATAAAAAAATTTTTTGTAAGTATTTATAAAAAGAAAAAAAAAAAGAAGAAAAATCCCGATCCCCAATTTTTTTCTCCCGATTCCGATCTTTTGAAAATCACGTGATCGGCTCCGATCCCCGAACACGTGATCGGATCGGGACATCTCTAATTACTTCATAAACATTTCTCGTTGATTTGTGAATATATTATTGGGTGACTGTTATCTGTAATAATAATAATACATCACATTTCATATTCATATAGTCTAAATCTGTAAAGTACAGCGCTGAAACTAACAACTATTTATATCATTGCTTCTTTCTTATCACTTATCTGTGTATAATGTTAAAGAGTTTAAACCCAACCCTCTTTTTGTGATACATATGACAAAAGAGCATATGTGAATGTTCTGTTTGCCTCTTCTATGCCCTAAAATTAATAAACCCATTAAAATGATTTACAAAAGACACAGTAAAAAAGTAAACTGATTGCTAAGACCCTGAAGATGCCGTGCTGATAAATGAGCAACAGTCCAGGATAGATTTTGCTTTGGTGAGTGTGCATCAGAGTGTTTTATTTTCACTGCATGAGGCTATGATGATTAATATTGCTCCTGCATGAGCCTGAGTGATGGAGCTTGGGAAACAGAGAGACAAGGACAGGACATGAATGCTCCACTGCACGTCGGACCTTGTTAACCCTACAGACACACAGGTTGTGACAGAGAGTGAATATAAATGGGCTGAGATGGCCTCACCAGTACATAGCTGCACTGGTTTGCACTTCTTCTGTCAGATACTGTATGTTGCACCAGGGCTAACTGGTAATGTGCTTTTCTTTGAGGGGTTTGATTGTTCATGTATACAGTGAACTAAGTACAGTACATTGTTTTAATGCACATAGAAATGTACTGAAGACCTGATAAATATATGATGAGATTAGCAGTTTTTCAAATCGAAAATGACAACCGCAGGATCTGCTTTTGCTTCCTCTTCTGTAGAAACAGCAATACAATTATTGCTCTACTTCAAAAAATCTTATAGAAAATACTTTTAACACAAGCCACATTAGCATTTTACTAGGTACTCAAAGTCACTCTACGAAAACATTTCATAAAGCAAACAAAGATGCAATAAAGTTAATTAGACAAACTACAAAATTAAACATCCAATAGTGGAAAATACTGCATTTAAGTCAGAAAAACAATTCCCAAACAGCTATCAACATGTTGTTTAAATATAGCTAAAGTGCAAGTCCAAACAGAAAGACTGTCTTTACGCTCACTCATTCACCATCTCTCTTCCTCCCTCCAGTCTACTCCACTGATTAAGGGCGTTTCACTCTTCTAGTTTAACCATCCAGATTTTGCCCTGGCTCCCACTAGCCAATCAAAGTGCTACTCTGAAAACCTTAAATCTGTTCAGGCAGCTGTCTTGCAGGCGAATCGATGCAGCCCTCCTCCACCCATTCATCACATTCAGCACCCAGGAGGGGCTCAGGAGTCTACTCTTCCCCACACCTGGCTTTACACAGTACATCATCTCCTCCATGTCTTGGTCTTGAGCATGTTTTCTCTTCAGTGATTGTGATGTTATGTGTGATGTTTTCCTTGTATCGTGTCTTAATATGTGTCCTTATTTGATGTTGCAAATTGAGCTCCTGTGAAGCAAGAAACATTTCCGACCTCAACTGACAATTAAGTAACGTATCGTACCTTCACCACTAGGGGTGGGAATCACCAGGCTCACCACGATATGATACTATTGCGGTACTTAAGCCACGATATGATATTGCTGCGATTCTACGATATGTTAAGTATTGCGATACGATGTATTGCGATATATATATATATATATATATATATATTTAGATCTTTGTTTTGACTAACTTCCTGCCAATCCCACTGACTTTACCCATGGCCATGACTGCACAAGAAAAAGTTCAGCACCATCTAGTGGATTGAAAAAGCAAATGTTACCAAAAACTTAAATTTGGATTTGCAATATGAATAGTTTATATAATAAAATATCGATATTACTATGCTGTATCGATTATTTCCCCCACCCCTATTCACCACCACCTTTCTTAGGATTCTTAGATTATGCTAAAGTTTCACCTCCCTCTAAATATCTGAAATCACAATGGGGTCCACTTGCCAAAAGACTATTATATTTAAAACTGTTGTAAACATGGCATAAACATGTTATGTTTAATTTAAAACAAAGTCTTTCTTGATGATACTCTGAGATTTGAACTACAACAAATATTATTTGTAGAGTTTATGTCGTTTTCATAATAAGACGCTAAGCTCACAAATACACCAAGGTCCCGGTAAATGACCTTCTTACTCACAACATGGATCCATTTGAAGTGGCTTGTGAATGCACCGCAGGCCTTAGCTGAGGTCTGCAATGTACAAGAGATACCTTAGTTCTCTATAGGTTCATAATAATTATCATTATCCTTTGAAACATCTTTATTGTAGAAGTACTTGCTTTCTACGTTCTTGACATAGACAGAGGAGACCGAGAACAGTTAATGTCAACAACATGAACATAGAAACTAGAAGAATGGAGGAGGCAAGCTGAAATATCCTCCAGCAGATATTAATGTGTGTAAAGGTCTGCTTGTATGTCACATGTTATCTCCTCTGGAACATGCATGCCTCCATCCTATAGCTCCTACATCTTTCATCCTCTAAACCCTTTCTTCTTAACAGATCCTTCTCCTTCGTTCGACACTCCTCCCTCAGCGTCTCTCCCTCTTGCAGTCATTTGTTTCGGGCTGTCTTTGATCATGAGCTGAGGAGGACAGTAATCTACTGGAAGCCAAGTGTTTATATCTAGGACAGCTGAGAATTAGGTCGCACGTGGTTTCTGCTGCCCTAGGCCCACACGGGCGCTACCTCAAAGTTTCGGGTTTGATTGTCTCACTCTACTGCGCCCAAGTTTGTCAACAATGACTCAGCAGAATGGATGCAAATGCCCGGCCAAGTGTCAAGGTGAGACCATGATAAAAGACAGATGTCCTGCATAATGCTCGGTACTTTCACAGTATTTAAATCAATAGCGTGGCAGCGGGCCAACTTTAGAGGAGATTACAGTGATTTACTGAGTTAGTACCCTCAAATTATGCTAGAACCCTATCTCCCAGCAATGCAATTGAGGAGTGAAGGAGCAACAGCTGAAGGAGACGTTGCTACTTAGTGTTAAGCTAGGAGGAGTCAGAGAATCCTGGTGGAACTGATTAACCCATGGAAGTATAAAGAGAACTGGATACTGCAACAGAGACAGGGGCCTGTTCGTTACTACAAGAGTTGCTATGTGGCGAATGAAGCCTAAAATGTAGCGACTGTAGATTCAATAAGTACTCGCATCTGGGCCCATAGGGTATGCGCACTTGAGTTTTCCTTAAGCCCCGCCTCCACTCTCCCACTCTTGGCTCAATCAAATGAATGGGGAGAGAAAATAAATCTGGATTTGGCTTCTATAGCACATTTTTTCAACTCAAATGATTTGAATAAGTGCTATAAAAGTGTTCGTCCTGTATAGTATTTTAGCAAAAAAAAATGCTGATTTACAGATGTCTCTTTTCCAACGTGAGTCAATGGGAAAAGTAATTTTGGGCCCCAATGACCACACGGCTAAACGTAAGTAGTGACATCGTTTGGCCACCACAAATATTTGCTTCAAAGGCTCTTCCTGGGGGGCTTGGACCAACCAAGGCTCAGTGTAGCATGGAGAACGAAAAACAGTGTCTGTAACCCAACTGAAACATTTCAACAGAAATCTGATGGATTGCCATGAACAGCGTTGTTTTAAAATTGTGTCTTGTTTTTCCAATTGATTACTGAAATAGTCTTTGGTCAAGTCAACTGTTTAAGTGAACACAAAAACTGCTTTGGAAACTCCTTTGATGATGGATTGACTATCAGGCCTTGTTTTCATGTCTAAAAGCTTTCTTTTAAAACTGTACATAAAATGAATGCCTTGTTGTGAAAGCAGGAAAATGAGCCACAGCATGCAGGTAATTATGGAAATAAAAGAGCAAACTATGCAAGTTGCACAAAAGGTGCTTTAGTTTTTATTATTTTATGTTTTACTCTATAAAGTGCAGACCCTGGGTGTGATTGTACCCTTCAGGCTGGCCATTTTCATGCTATATAGTTTCCTTGCTCGAGTGGCTGACAATTTGCCTTTTCTTTAAGTTACAAAAAATATTGCTAAAAAGAAACTATTGCTGAGTCTCATCAAAGACCCCTCTGCTATTACTCCCTCTTCATGTTTTGTCACATTTATATAATACAATAGTGCTTGCCTGCAGGCACAAACCAGCAGGATGCCTAGTTGGCTTTTTTGAAAAGGTAATACCACTGCTGATCAGGAAGGTGCAGCACAGGGAGGCTTGAAAGGAGTGAAATGAGGGACTTTCTGAAAGCAAAGTTAAAATAAAATGCTTCTCTGTGCACGGTTATACATAATACTGCTGTCTGTTCCTTCCACCAGGAAGACCACCAGCAGCACACTGGCCACCGCCTGCACAGTGAGAAAGGACGGAGGCACTTGTGCTCCCACAGATGTGCCGGTAATTATGGGGGGATGAATGGTGATGTTTTAAGAGGAGATCAGGGGCAATTACAGTGATTTAAAGCAATGAAGCCCGGGCCCTGAACACACACCTTCTAATTACCAGGGAAGATCACAGATCTCACAGCGAGCATGGCAGATTTGGCATGTTTGCATATTCAAACAGAGGCTTCTGTATGATGTTTATCTTTCAATATTTATAAAGGTCTTGATTCGGCTCATGCTTGAAAGTGCATTCAGTTTGTGATGTGTTTTCTTCTGCCGCCATTATTGCTGCTGTTAATGACTTTCAAGGAGCGTGGTGATATATTTAGCCGCTAATCAGACAAAATTAATCTAAAGTCGTTTGGATATTTGTTGCAATGCAATAGCTTGCGGGGACGCGTTGGGTAGGAGTGCGTGTGAGGGGGTATCCACAAGAGGCCACAACAGGGATATAATTTCATTTGATTGCCACACTCATCAAGTCCAAATGAAGATTAATGAACACATGATGGAGGATTGAAAATAATAACATTCCCGTTGTCTTCAGGGCTCTAATTTGTTTGAGAACATGCTGTCACACTACAGAGAGCTTATTGGCATTTGCTAATGGAGAGCTCATTGCAACTGAGACGAGGAGGGGGGCATCTGTATACACTAGTAATGCCATAAGCTGTAAGTGGTGTGGCAATGTATGTGTTAATGAGCTATTTGAGGCCACCGTGATGAAGAGAGCCTTAAACATTACAGTGTGTGAGCAGGAAGGAGCTGGTGTATGAGGAGGGGGTGGCCAATTCCCTAAATAACTTGTTCATTGATCGCAGCAAGTAGATGCAGTATTGATAGTGTTGTTCACCCAAAGGATCCAGATCCACTAATAATTAATTGAGATAGAATAAGGAGGCAGGGCGTCTACACTGCATTGCAGCTCTACAAAGTGCATTGGAGACACAGTATATAACAATTCATGTTCAATCCTGTGTTCTATCATCATAGTAACAGCTAATATATTTTGAGAGAGCAATGCTGCCCCAATTAGGCTTTTTAATTATCTACAGCATGAGAGAATGTTTTTAATCAACGCCTCGGCCAAGCAACAAAATGTTCTTTACTGATCATATCTGCCACAGGCTATTACACAACATATCTAATTTGTTCTCCTATACAATATCCGTTTGTAGCATGTAAAGCCTTGTATAGATACAGCTCGGCACTTGCAATACTCAGTCTATGGTGTAATACAGCTGTTGTTTAGGGCAGGCTGAGGTATAAAGACGATTGCTGCGTCAAAGTTGTGTGAAGTTTGTGAATCTCTGATAACGTGTGCATCCAAAATCATATTAAAGTGGACCTATCATGCTATATTTGAATAATATAGTGTAGGACCATACCTATATAAGGCATATTTATACTTTTTATTTTTCAAAATACCAAACAGATCATGCATTTTAGCCATTCCTCATTTCGCTCAATTTAACACTGTCTTTGCATGGGCTGATTCTGTGAGAACAGCACCATCTACAGGCCTGGCATATGTACTACAGCGTCTCCAGTGCTTTCAAACGGCAATGTCCGTGGCTGTCTC